>NW_026019659.1:149840-234502 GCF_900185275.1 Solanum verrucosum
CATATAGCTTCATATAGGACTTTACATATAGCCTCATTCATATATAATAATATAACAATACAATAACACTCATATAATGCCCTTCATGGCCTCAATTCACAATAATACAATATTCCAACATTATGCAACAACTTCCCCAATGCCTTCATGGCTACAATTCACAATAATACCACACAAGAACAAGATATAACACTTCCACCAAAGGTGGATTCAACCTACCAACAACAATTAATTCAATAAAGAGAGTTCAAGCTTTCTTACCATAATTCAAAGTCATAGCCAAAATCACCAAAAATCCAAACAATCACCAATACTTCACTCATAAGGCTTACCACCCTTAATTCACCCATTATCAACAATTAATCATGAATAAACATTAAACAACACAAGAGATATCAATACAATTCACTTTACACATAATTCCATCAACTTTGAATTTATAGAAATAGACCCACTTCATAAACACATTTTGGGGTTTTGTAGAATACAAGGATTCATGGAGTTTTTCATCTTAAAACATCAAATAAACATCAATAATATCATAACTTATCATTTGAAATCGTTTCATGCAAGAACCCATGAGTTTGAGTAGAAATTAGGCTTTTTCACAAACTTTGGAAAAGTTGAAAACCATTTGAAATTGGCTCTAGGGTGATAGCTTGCCCTAGATAAAGAACTCTCATACCTTTACTAAGATTCCCCAAGAAATTTGATGAAGAAAACGTCTTGCATCCACAACCCTAGCTCCCACTTCTTCTTCTTCTTCTCTTCTTTCTCTCTTCTTCTCTTCTTCACTCAAGAACCCTAACTCTTACTCTTTTAAAATGGAACAAAAAATGATCCACAATCAGCCTAACACAACAATATAACCTCAAAAGAAATGATTTGTGAAAAGACCAAAATGCCCTTAAATTTCCGGACGGACTCCCTGCCAACGGTCCAACTTTCAAAGGGCATAACTCGCTCATACGAACTCGGAATCGAGCAAACTCAGTCGCGTTGGAAAGATCGTTCCAAGGGCTTTCCAAACATAACTGGAACTACTCCTGGATCATCCTGAGCTAGGAGTTATGACTGCTCAAAGTTGGCCAAAAACTCACTGATTTCCACACTTGGCCGAATTTCCAGATTCTGAAATTTTTTTCAAAAATGACTACTTCCAATTTCAAGCTTCTTCATATTCATTTTAAATTGTCGGATGTTACAGTCTTCGTGAGCCAGCCCTCCATATAATCCTTTCATTTGGAGAAGCTATAGCATCGTGCTAGTAACATGGAAGACAACATTCCTCTCAATTAAAGGTAAGAGTATTGCACCAACACCACCCAATTGATTTGGGTCATTCACATCATTAAGGTTTCCAATATCATCTTGGTGGCCCACTTGGCTACCATTACTCCCGTTCATGCTCATCTCTTCTTCTGTTCAGCACAAACCAACACAAACATAAACCAAAGCAAGTCGATTAAACTATAACACAAAAAGATCACAATTTAATTTCAATAATAGAATTCTAAACAACACCAATACCCGGTAGCGGCGCCATTTTGATTAACGTCTAAAGTACCCCTCATCCAATTCTAGGTGTAAACGGTCGTTAACTAGTATAAAACCCAACGTAGAATTGGGGTCGAACCCACAAGATGCGGTACGTGTTCAAATTCAATTATGCAGTGCAAACGTGGTCTAATCGGCTATAGGAATAAAAATTATCGAAAACATGCAAATAAATCTAAGGGGTGACAACGAATGTTAGATGGGGAATTTTGGATTGCCAATTATTAGGTACAACACAATTAAACACGGAGGAAATAACAATATAAAGAGGGATTCTTAGGATGTGATCGATTTTAGGCAAATTTCACTGTATGGGTAATTGAAACTACTAATAAATAACTAAATATCAGTGGGTAGGCTAGGCTATAAGTGAACTAGCTTTCTCTCGAACAACTATCTCGATTTAAGTGATTTCTTTCGAACATCAACAAGCTTAGCAAATAAGGACAACCCACACCTTAATTCATCTACTCTGTCAAGCTAGATGGGTAGAATTAGATTTAGAATTTACTCTTTCGAGTTAATCCCATAGCTACCCGATAATTACAATCATCAATCGGAAGCTTTGATTTTAAAACCTCTTTTTCAAGCAAGCCCAGAATTCTAAGTTCGAATTGCATTTGCAACTATAATTCTTAGTTTAAAACACAGCTATCAATTAAACCCAGTTCAATTAAGCATTAAAATCAGTAAATAACAATACCCATAAGCTAATCCAGCCCATAATCTCATGATCACACCCCAAGAAACGGGGTTTTAGCTACACATCATAAAAATAGAGAAACATTTACCAAATACATTAGCCATGATCTGGGTAAGGTTCCCAAGTCTTTACAATGGTTCAAATTGATGAAATTCAGAAACCCACTTGCAAATTCTCCCTATTGAGCTTAGAAATCCTTAAAGTCTACAATAAGAACTAAAAAACTATGAGAAAACTCTAACTCTAGAATGGGAACTGGAATAACTAGGAGAGAACTCCTCATATTTCCTTTAAAATTCCAATTTATAGTTGCCCAAAATTTAGCTTGAAAATCCATTAGGTGGAATAAGTCGGTCATCGCCGAACAGGTCGACGATCTGCCCTTTGCTCCAATCCATCGCTATTTTGAATAAGTCGATCATCGCCGAACAGGTCGCCGATTGCCCATTTCTGTTGCCAAGTTGGTTCTTCACCAGGGCTAGCATGCTGGAACTTTAGGTGAGCTAAAGAGCCACTCGGCGGTTCGCCGAGTGGTCTTGGTGATCACCAGTATTGCTTTTCTTCACTTCTTCAGCTTGTTTGCTCTTTTTGCCTTGTAGTGTCCTTGCCTTGATCCTTAGCCTTAAATGTTGTAAATCAACACTTTAACATAAGTTTAGAGCATAAATTAGGCATTTGAGGACACTAAAACTATCAAAACAAATCCCTAAATGAGTCAAAATTTCAGACTCATCAATGTTCGAATGTGTGCACTCATTAGAAAATATTCATCATGAATATAGGAATGACATATGCGGTTATCAATCAAAAGTTACTCATATTTGAATCCAACGTAAAGGTTTAGTCATGGTTCCCATAATCCTAGTTGTGGTGTTTAGTCGCTCAGGTTCTCAATAAAACAAATAGTAAAGATTATTGAAAGCATAATGAAGTAGACTTACAATAATTGCCAAACAAAAAGGTTCTTGATTATGACAACTAACGATCACAAAAATTGATCTAAAATGTTCAACCAAAAGTGTGTTAAAAAAAGAAACTCTTGTTTCTCCACGCTCAAGATGTCTCATTTTTTTCCATGCTAAAAACCAAATAAACCCTAAGGAATTTTAAATAGTCCTAGAAAAGAGTCCTACATGGAGTAGTAAACATCCCAATCGACTCAACTTACGAGCAAGGAAATGGTCAGTGAAGAAGTTCATGGCATGTTAACCCTTTTGTGAACCCACACTTAGACAAAAAATTATCTACAGTACGACTCATACTGTGCACCATGGCCTGTCTAGGGCCTCGTCTTGTTATACTTCAACTTCATTCCTTCAATATCACCATGACCCAACTTAGGCCTCGTTTTGTTATACTTCAACTTCATTCCTTCCATCAATTGATTCATAAGTATTTTTGCCTGCACATTGGCAAAAGAACCATCATATCCACATAAACATGCTCGACTTCTTGCACTAATCCTTTTTTTATGTCAAATGTGCTAGGAGTTCATGACATATCAACACTCTCAACTTAGAGCCATTGCTTGTCCTCAAAAGATGAAAAAGAATAATATTTGATGCTCAAATACATAGGAACACTATCACAGATATAGAGAAGCTATTTCCACAACACTTACATACTAATCATCTTAAGGATCAATGGATGACATTCTATTACACATAGTCGATCATGTTTGTACTAGTACCAACTATTAGCTAACTTAAACAAACTAGTGAATGCAAACATAGTGCCCTCACCACAAAGAAGTCCCTCACACATGATATTTGGGACTGACAAATACTCTCACTCTCCAAAAGAACCTCTAACACTGCAAGTATACAAACCATAGGCTTGCCCTTATTTTCTATACTTCAACTATCGAACAACCGAAATAGGATCACTATAGGACTTTTATTGGCTTGTAATGTTAGCTTGGGATAGGGAGTGGAACATTTTGGTATATGAGTGACTAGATTACCTTAGTTCCCCAAAATTACTATTATCACACAACTCTTACTTGAGTGGTTCCAACCTCTTTTTCTTTCTTTAACGCATCCCGACACTCACATTATTTCGTTTCTTCTTTTCTTTCTCTCTTTATTTTTGTTCTTAATTTTCTTCTTTTCTTCTTTTTTTATAACCACCATCTACTTGAACCTTTCAAGACATTGCATTGTGATTTCGTGCCTTCGGAATAACCAAGGATACGATATGCTAGGCTATTTCCCTCTTTTTAGGTCATGACCACCCTCAACTTAGGATTTTGGCCTGAGTTGTGGCATCGAACCTTCGAAAAACCAAGGATACAATATCAACAGGTCGACAAGAAAAAAGATTATCTTACAGACTCAAATAGGGTTCAAGGGTTCATGATTTCATTTGGTAATTGTTTTTGGCTAAAGTGTACTCTATTAAAAAAAAAGGCCTATGATCATTTCCTATCCAGCTATTCAACAATCTTAGCTAAACTACTTGGGCAAGTTCTAGCTTACACTTGCAGAGTTAGACTTTATGCAAACGCTTACACTTACTCATGGCACATGCTATGCTCTTTCGCATTTAGTCAACCAATTAATATCTTAGTTATAAATGATCAGCACGCAAGTATATGAAATGTCACACACGTAACAGTAAATTTTTAGATCAAGGATGCTTTTATTAAGAATTTCATACAAAACACAAAAATATAGCTGCGCACATCAACCTTTCAATACAAATAATCGACACAAAAAAAATATTGTAACACTTTTTCAATAAAAATAAAATGCAACCTACACTCACTCATGACTACTAATGGAAAGTCGCATTAACCACCCCCACCCCCCAAACAAAATAGACTTTGCCCTCAAAGTACAGAATACAAGAGATGTGAAAAAGGGTAATACATGCGACGCTCTAGGCATCGATAGTCAGAGTGATGGTGGCACCTTTATCAATAGGTGTTCTCTATGGTGCATGGGCCATATCAGGTCGGCTAAAGTCTAGAACAAATGCCTAAGTGACTGCAAGGGCAAAAGGACCACTACCTTAAACTCAAGACCTCATTCCCTCACGTTGTTGTCACTCCAATTCTTCCTTTTCTCTGGAAGCTTTCTTGGACTCTCTCCTGGCTTTCTTGAGTCTCATCCATTCTTCCCGCGGAGATTATCAGGAAGATCAACTTCAAGGTCCTTATCCTTTCCCTTCGTGGGCCTAGTAAAATCACCTCAAATGTCTCCAACTATTTGAGTGGCCAGAGGCATGCTGAAGAGATTCATCAGTGAATTTGGTGCCAGTGTGGGAGGTAGATCAACTGGCTTGGAACCCAGCTTCTCAATTCCAGCCTTCATCGTAGTAACCTAGGCTTGCATAGTGTTAGCATCTGCAGGGTGCAAAACATCTATCCAGCTAGTGACATGAGCCTCTAAGTCATGAATCATGTTCTTCATCACAGAAATCTCTTGTCGGAGTTCATTGCACAACCTCTGCTATGCACTTTGGACTTGGCCCTGGACCACCTGTGGTAGCTTTTTTGTCACGACCCAGGGGTACCCCCTAGGCGTAACAAGGCGTACTTGACCCTGAAGGTGTCGCATACAAGCCCTTAGCATATCCTAAACATAAGATAATAGAAAATACGGGAAAATTTAAAACTTTTATAATCAAAGTCATATTTCATAGAAGCAATCAGAAGTCTTTCTATACTCTTTGTCTCAAACCATCTATCAAACTCATGAATAAAAGTCTTGGGATGCAGCCCATACAAAGTCTAAAAACATAAAGAAATGACATAAAGGAATAATGGGTTTGTCCTCGAAGCTATAAGGACTCACCAATTCTTCAACTCTTCTTGATCATTGGAAACCTAGCCTTCAAAGCTAATCAATCTCCTCAACCCTACATTTGATTAGAATGTAGGCAATATGCGTTAGTACAAAATGTGCCAAGTATGAAAGCTAGCACAACATCATAAGAGCATCTCAAATGGTTAGTCAACATTAGACATAAGCATAAGAGATAATAACATAGTCATAGCATAATCATCATAGTCATAGCATAACCTCCAACATAAGCATCATATAAACATAAGTCAACATAAGACATAGTTAATGAGCATAGGAGATAAATCATAATCATAACAAGCCAAGTCTTCATCATAGGCATCACATAAGCATAATTGACTCTTGGTCATCTTTACCATAATAGCACCATTCTCAAGTAACCTTAAAAGCATACAAGTGCAAAGCAAGAATAGCATCCCATAATACCACCCAAGCCAAGTATCTCTTTTTAGTCATCTTACTCATAGCCTATATACATGGTCTAAGTCTTTAAGCTTTTCTACCATAAGGGTACCATACTTCTAAGTAACCTCAAGGCACACTTGTGCAATGCATGAAAGGCATCTCATACTACCCTTCACACTAAGCATAACCTTGAAGTCATCCTAGTCATATTCACCCTCATTTGGTATCACTATTGGCTTACTTCATGTAGACAAGGGAACTATCACCTTTAGTCAACCATATCTTGGAAGGCATCTATAGCAACAATCCATCAAGCATAACTCATGTAAGACAACACTCATAACGTAACCTTAAGTCATACTTGTGCAAGGCATGAGTAGCATCCCATACTACTGATCATACTAAGTACTTTTCTAGGTCATCATACTCATGTTCCTTAATTAGGGACTTACCCTCTTTTTAAAGCATAGGAACTCTAGAAGACACTTTACTAAGTCTATCTTAGTCCCTTCTTGTTTTGAACCCTAAGAGATACTATACTAGGTACATCTTAGCTCATCATGTTGGAACTCTAGGAAATGCTACTTAAAGCATAATCTAAGTTCATTAGACTTGAACTCTTGGAGATGCTACTTAAAGCATAATCTTAGTTCATTATGAAGTTGAATCCTATGAGATACTTCTTTTAGCATGTCTAGGTTCATTATCATTATGGACTCTAGGAGGCACTACTCAAGCATATCTAAGTCCATTTATACTCTTGAACATTATGAGGTCCCTTACTAACTTGTCTTAGTCCCTCATTACTTAGAACCCTAGGATATACTACATTAAGTACATCTTAGTTCATTAAGGTTAAACTATAGGAGATGTTACTTAAAGCACGATCTTAGTTCATTAAGTTTGATCTCTAGGAGATGCTCCTTCAAGCACAATCTTAGACCATTACTTACATTGGGCACTAGGAGATGCTACATTATGCACAATCTTAGTTCATCACCAATCTTGTTCAATTGGGATATAGCCTAAACCGACATGAGAATGTATGAGTTACCACATAATCTCTAATGGTGTTACCCACACCATCAGGGTTGGTCCACTTGCCTAAGGTAGGACCGGTTTGTTAGCTTAGTCGGATCCACTAGCTAACTTTCCTACGGGGCATATAGTTATGGGATACGGAGATTGCTACTAGAAACCCAAACTCCACTAAGTGAGGCTTCCATCTCATGAGACACACTTGGGGAAATCCATACTCTTCTAAGTGAGAGATCCCATGTGGGAATCCCAAACTAAACTAGGTGGGAACCTCTATGAAAGCCCAAACTCAACTAGGTGGGAACGTCCATCTCATTTCAATATCCACTCGGTGCTAGGCATAAATCCCACAAGATAATCATTAAGTCTCTACTTTGACTCAAGTTTATGGAATGATGTTCTTGACAACCAATTCATGCTAATACCTCTTTTAGACCATGTGTGAGAAATTATCACCATCCATGACCTAGGTATAAAGGCTCTATAGCCTTTGGTTCAAATAGGTAGGAGGATCCCTTCAACCCTAGAACCATTATTATGTGAGAAGTCTTTCATATTAAGTTCATCTTCATGCCTAACATCATGTCTAGAACTCTACCTTAGACAAGGGTAACATCATGACCTAAGTGATTCTATCACTTCCTACCATCTACGATTCATAAGGTGAATTAGGTAGGTAAATATCTTTCATTACAATTCTATTCACTAGCCTTGTACTCACATGTAGATTTTACTCTCAAGGCCTTAGCATATATAGTTAGTCATATTAGCTTCACCCAAAATCCCTAGCTAATATGATCAAAAACCTTACTCTCAAGGTTTCTTTCTTAATCTCATATTTATACCTAGATTTCAAGGTATTTTGATCATATCTTTCGTTACTAGGTGATTCTAGTCACAATTGATCATAAAGGTTCAAATTCAACTTAACATGCCAAGATTCATCAAATACAATAGAGTCTAGTTAAATTCATGATTATATGACCCTAACTTTGATCAATTACTATACATAACATTGATTTAGGAAGATCACTCATGAACCTTCAATTTCACCTCTAATGGCATAAACCCACAAATATCACATTCATCAATTTAGATTAAGGTTTACCATATAAATCACATGAATTCATCATAATAACATTAAACAAAGCTAAATCAATCATAATTGGGTATTATCCACTAGATTGGAATCATACCCAAACCCTACCCACAATGTAAGCACAACCCTAGCTAGAATGGGATTTTTTATTTCACAAGTGGGGAAACTATGGGGGATCTATGGGTTGAAGGACCCATAGACGAATAAGATTCACATACCTTGCTTCAAAGCCCTAAATAAAGCTTGAATCCATGGATAAAACTCGACCTTGGTGCTTCCCTTTTCTCTTTTCTTCTTCTTCTTCTTGCTTCTAGATAGGGAATATTTGGAGAGTAATTTGGGAGTTCTAAGATGAATGAATTAATGTGTTAGTTTAGGGGCCTATTAAGCTTATATAGGAGGTAAATTAACTAACTAACTGACCTCCCTAAACCCCTAATTAATAACTAACTTAATTCCCAAACCCCCAACTTAAAACTAAAACTCTAAAAATGGCAGCATCTACGCCCACCCATCCACAGACCGTGGATGGGTCTACTGCCCATGCTGCACCATCTTGGTTTGCACCTGCCTTGGCAGGCCTTGACCTATGCCCATGATCTACAGGGCGTGGATTGATCTATTGGTCGTAGATGGACATCCGTAGGTCACACATTTGACAGTTTAGGGGACTGTTTTTGGGGTCCCCTCAAGGATCCGTTGGTAGGTCCTTGGGGAGTCGTATACGAATGATCAACCCCTAAAACCCCTATTGTAAGTACGGGAACCATTTGTTTTGATTTTAATCCTCATACGACACTCCAAAACTCTTACGAAAGGCTCTAGAACTCACTAGTTCAACTTGCTATTTTTTCGGGGTGTTACATTTTTTACTACCTGATCAAGTATAGCTCTAGTCTCCTGTTGCTTCCCAATATACATGCAAGCGTACGTGGTCGCTCAAGTAATATAGATTCTTAAAGAAACGAGTTATCGTTCCCAAAGGACTTATAATCAATTTAACACTCAATTCTACAAATAAAGTAAAAGTAATTCTTCAAAGAGATGGTGATGATTGTTTAACTACTATTCCTAATTATGCAGTAAATTAAAAGTAACTAATTGCAAACGACTTTAAGATGATGTTTCAGCAATTAAAAGACAATTCTGAGGCTGCAGGATGCAATGAATCTCATGTATCAAATTCTCGGCTTATAATTAATTTTAGTTGTCAAGTTACTGGTTTACAGGGTTAATTGTATGAGTTGGGTCTCTTGACCTCTAGTCGCCTACTCTAGTTAGTTGGCTAACTACATCGTTGAGCGGGGATAAATAGGCCTAACTGGCGAGCATTTATATTTCATCACGTTTCGTAACCAAACAAGTTGTTCGTCTGAGCGTCACTCCTAAACACAAAGTAACTCAACTCAATGGATGATCGAGCTCTTTATATTCTCTGGTCTATCTACCCACTCCTCTCTCGATTTTAAGAATAGACAATAGATTTATGTTATGGTGATCAAGCATAAAATACTAAAACAAGAATATAGAAGTAAATTAAAATGACAACCAAGAATTAATTCATAAACCTTAAATATTCAACATTCAATTCGTAGCTACAGCCCCAGAACTAAGGCGTTTAGCCACTCATACTATTAGAAAACCATAAAATACAATTGTTCATGTGATTTCTGAAAAATAAAAGAGTTAAGAGATCGAAACCTATTACAAATGATGAAACTTGCTCTTGCACACCAAAATAATGTCGAACTCCTTACAATATTGCCCCAAGGGTCTATTTATAGATGATAGGAAAATTAGAACCAAATTCTACTTCAACCAGGAGTCCTATTTAATCTTGTTTTCGCTGGAAAATTCAGGCAGAGGTTGGGGCGTCGCGCCTAGCTTGGCGCTCTGAAGTGTCCTCATTGGCGCGTTGCGCCTGGCAGTGCGCCAGGTAAGAGTCCCAGAAGTTCCAACCTTGGCGCGTCGCGCCTCTCAGCATGCCTGAGAAAGGCTTTTAAATTTTGGCCCTTGGTGCCTCGCGCCTCTCAGCGTGCCTGAGAAGGATCTCTGAAGTTCCACCAGTGGCGCACCGCGCCAACAAGTGCGCCAACCACTAGTGATTTCTGCCTTAGCCATTTTTCACGTTTCTTTGCTCTTTGTTTCTTCGTATCAACTCCAATTCCCTCAAGAGTTCCTGAAACAACTAATCATATGCTTTAGTACACAACCATCACAAGTTAACAAAATCAAGCTAATAGTCTTAGAATTATTCTTTACTTCAATCAAAACATAGGCAAATCTCAACAACTTAGGCATATAAATACGCCTAAGATCATCTTCCACTATTCTGCTACAAGTTTCTCAAATAACGTTATCAGTAGAGAAACAACTTGACCTACGGTTGATGAAGATGGGGTTGCACATGTTGTCCTCTCTTTAGGCTCAATTTTCTGAGCACCTCTAGCTAGAGCCTCAACATCTTGTCTCAACCTCTGTCTTTGAGCTTCAAGTTCTTGTGCATTCACCATTTTTTTAATAGTTCGTCTCAACCCGTGATCGTAAGGAATCAAATGTGCTCTCTTACTTCTAGTGTTTGGCATGCACTAGTTTACTCACCTCTAGATGAAACAGACAAGAAACAAGAAGTAAAATTAGAAAATACAACTACAACTGAAGTGATAACTAGTAGAGTATTCTGAACCGAAATTCCCCGGCAGTGGCGCCAAAATTTGATACGTCCACACCTCACTTAAAAAGTATAAGTTGTCGAAGTCAATTATAGAACTCAACTGGAGTTGAGGTCGATCCCATGGGGAATTTACAACAGAAATAAACTTATTGACGCTTATATTTAGTTGTGGTTAATATTTCCGAAAGAAATAAATTGTGAAGAGTAAATATTAGGTTATTTTGAATTCAAGTAACCAATTTTTGTTAACTTTGAATGTTAATAGTAACAAACAATAGTTTCAAGATTTGATGCTTGATTTAGTGAGACTAGGATTGTGTTTCCCATGACCGTTAACTTATAACTCAAATTCTACATGAATAATGATTTATTGTCAACCTCATACGTTCATAAGAAGTTTTGTACATCTAAACATGTTTCAGCCCTATTAGATGACTTTTACTCTTCTCCTATCGGTCTTAGAGTGTTTTGAATCTTACCCTTGCATACTTGTTAAGAAGATTATCCTCTCTCGAGCTCGAATCTTTAAAACAAGTTAATAGAATTCGTTTCTAGATTTTCCTAATCATCACTTTTCTATCGAACAATTGATGAAAACATACATTATAATGTGTGCACACATTAGAAAACATCCATCATGAATATAGAAATGACATATGTTGAAACACTCTGGAAAACGATAGGGTGAGCAAGAGCCTTACATAATGGTTAATATCCTAAAAATGGTTAAAAAAATGTTTCTAGACCTAGTCTAATGTAACTAAATTAGTTTGGAGGTGTTAGGGCATAAACGTCAAGAAACGACTATGACGTCCGAAAACTAGTCATTTGAACTAGTGAGTTGTAAGGGTCTTGTCGTTGAAGTTTCGAGTTGTTTGAGGGTGAAAACTTGTAAAAAAGACTCTCACACTTAGATGGGCATGTTTAGGGGTTAAACATTCGGGTACGACTCCCCAAGGGGCCTTTGAGGAGGACCCCAACATCTGCCCAAAAGCTGTCAAAACAGCTTCACCTACGAGACCCAAACTACGGCTAGTAGACTAGTCTACGGACCGTAAGTCTTGGTCATAGCTTGGGACTTAGTGTGATACTTGGCTTTGAGTAGGGTTATGGGATTCTATTCTTTGCATTGCACTAGTATTACTTGGGTTGTCTACATGTTGAGATGATATCATGTTGAGTGGTGCCATGATGCTTACTTCGTGTGCACATTGGATTTACTTGGTAAAAAGCATGCTTTGGCTAAATGTCCTTTTATGCATGTTTCAAATGGTTTTTATGCATAGTAGCCATACTTAGTACGTGTGTAGTACTAACCCATATTTTTCCCCTTTCCCCACACATTTAGGTTCGGTCCGTTGAAGATTCAAGCTTACTTTTCAAGGCACTTGGAGTTGCTTCCCCAAGTTGGTGAGTCCTCAAGTCCGAGGACGAGACCATATGATCTAGCTTCTATGTTTAGTCTTTTGATTATGTTGAAAGACATTGTTTTACTTTCCTATTCTAGGCTTCTAAATGATGTAAGGACTAAGTCCCATTTTCGATACTTCTATGTCTAGATGGTACATTGTGACGAAGTTAGATTCTATTTCCATATATGAAGTGAAGTTGAACTTCCAAGTAAAAGTTTTAAAATTTTCCGTAATTTTATTCTATGATACATGCTATGATGAAGGCTAAGGGCTTGTATAAGACCTCTTTGAGGTCGAATACGCCGGTAACGACTAGGGGGTGCTCTCGGGTCGTTACAAACTTGGTATCAGAGCATAAGGTTGAGAATAATGTAGGATCTATGTCACAAGATACCACGTCGAGTAGAGTCTTGTTCATAGGTGTGAAGTGCGCCACACTTATGACTGAGAGGCTACGAGGTGCTTAGGAACTTTCACTCTTTTGTTACTCCATAGTCGTGCCTAAAAGTCTTAACTCTATTTAGTCCTTTTCTTATAATCCTTCTCTTGTGCTTATAGGCAATGAATACAAGAAGGAATAATGCAAGGAGGGCCGGTGAGGAGAATGTAAATGAGGCGGTTCCCCCTCAAGCTCCTCAAAACCCTCCAGTTCCTATTGAAGAAGGGGCGATGTCTAATGTTGAGATAAGGTCGGCTATTCATAATTTGACTCAAGTGTTGGCCACTCAAGTTGCTAGGGATGCTAGGGTGCAAGTGAACCCTAATGCTAGCACTATCGCTTCTAGGATAAGGGATTTCACAAGAATGAATCCCCCTACTTTCTTTGGCTCCAAAGTGGAAGAAGATCCACAAGGATTCATTGACGAAGTGTTTAAGGTTCTAGAGGCTATAGGTGTGTCTTCTCAAGAAAAGGCAGAGTTAGCCGCCTATCAACTCAAAGATGTGGCACAAGTGTGGTATGAACAATGGAAGGAGGGGAGACTTATTAGAGAGGGTCCAATAAGTTGGGCTACATTCAAATTGGCTTTTCTTGATAGGTTTTTCCCCTTGGAACTAAGGGAGAGGAAAATGCAAGAATTCATTAACCTTCGTCAAGGGGGTATGAGTGTGAAGGAGTATGGCCTCAAGTTCTCTCAATTGTCCAAATTTGCTCCTACTTTGGTGTCGAACTCTAGAGCTACAATGAACAAATTCGTTATGGAGGTATCCGATCTTGTGGTGAATGAATGTAGGTCGGCTATGCTAATCCCAAGCATGGACATTTCTCGTCTTATGGTTCATGCCGAACAAATTGAGGAGCAAAAGCTTAAGCAAGTTGGTAGGGAATTGAAGAGGTCAAGGGCTGATGATGGAAATTTTTCTAAGGTTAGGTTTGAAATCCAAGATAAGCCAAAGTTCAAAAAGAGGTTTTCCAACCAAGGTCCTTCTAACACGCCAAGAGTCAACAAAGGTAAAGTGTCTACCCCCAAACCTCAAGAAGCAAGAGGTGGTGGTCCTTATGTTGGGAAGCCTATTTGTGCAAAGTGTGGTAAAAAACATGAAGGCAAGTGTCTAGTTGGCATGGGTAATTGCTATGGTTGCGGTAAGAGTGGCCACATGAGAAGGGACTACCCTATGCTAAAGGCTCAAGGAAGGGAGAATGCTCAAGCACAAGCAAGTGGCCCAAATCCCGATGCCCCAAAGAAGAATCGTTTCTATGCTCTCCAATCCCGAGGTGATTAAGAGAGCTCTCCGGATGTTGTGACCGGTATGCTTCAAGTATTTTCAATTAATGTTTTTGCATTGTTGGATCCCGGTGCCACTTTGTCTTTTGTAACCCCTTTAGTGGCTATGAATTTTGATATGTTTCCCGATGTCTTAGATGAACCTTTTTTGGTTTCTACCCCGGTGGGTGATTCCATAGTTGCTAAAAGAGTTTATAGGGGTTGCCCCATATCATTGCCCAATAGAGTCACTTTGGTTGATTTGGTGGAACTTGATATGTTAGACTTTGATGTTATATTGGGGATGGATTGGCTTCATGCTTGTTTTGCGTCCATAGATTGTAGGACCCGAATTGTGAAGTTTCAATTTCCTAATGAACCCAGTTTTGAATGGAAAGGGGTAATTCCACTCCTAGGGGAAGGATCATTTCTTGTATAAAAGTTTGTAAGTTGATTTCTAAGGGTTGTCTCTATCATATTGTGAGGGTTAAGGATCTTGAGTCCGAGATTCCTCCTTTAGAGTCGGTCCCCGTAGTGAAGGATTTTTCGGAAGTCTTTCCCGATGACTTACCCGGGATTCCTCCCGAACGGGAGATAGATTTCGGCATAGATTTATTGCCGGATACACAACCCATTTCAATCCCTCCTTACCGTATGGCCCCGACGGAGTTAAAGGAATTGAAAACTCAACTCAAAGATTTGTTGGATAAGGGTTTCATCCAACCTAGTATATCACCTTGGGGTGCACCGGTATTATTTGTGAAGAAGAAGGATGGATCTCTTCGTATGTGTATTGATTACCGATAATTAAATAAGGTGACCATTAAGAACAAGTATCCACTCCCTAGGATTGATGACTTATTTGATCAACTTCAAGGAGCAAGTTACTTTTCAAAAATTGATTTGAGGTTGGGGTATCACCAACTTAGGGTGAGAGGTGTTGATGTTCCGAAAACAGCCTTCCGAACAAGATATGGTCATTTTGAGTTCTTAGTGATGTCCTTTGGTCTTACAAATGCCCCGACGGCTTTCATGGACCTTATGAATCGTGTGTTTAGGAATTATCTAAACCTATTCGTTATTGTCTTTATTGATGATATCTTGATATTCTCTAAAAGTGAGGATGATCACATGAATCATTTGAGGATAGTTTTGCAAGTCCTCAAAGATCACCAACTCTATGCTAAGTTTAGCAAGTGTGAGTTTTGGCTAAGATCGGTTGCTTTCCTTGGTCACATTGTTTCTAGTGAGGGTATAGAAGTTGATCCAAAGAAAACCGATGCGGTCAAAAGTTGGCCTAGACCTTTGAGTCCTTCCGACATCCGAAGCTTTTTGGGTTTGGCCGGTTACTACCGGAGGTTTGTTGAGGGATTTTCATCTATTGCATCTCCATTAACGGCCTTAACTCAAAAGAAGTCCAAGTTCGAATGGTCGGAATCTTGTGAAAGGAGCTTCCAATTGTTGAAAGACAAGCTCACCTCTGCTCCGGTCTTGACCTTTTCGGAGGGCACCGAAGGGTTTGTAGTATATTGTGACGCTTCCCGAGTGGATTTGGGTTCCATCTAAAGTAATGTTAGATTTTGTAACATTAGGGGGAGAAATAATTGACAGTTGAAAATTATGAGATGAATTATGAATTATCCAAATCCTCGTTAAAAAATGTAAACTTGAAGTTCAAGAGATATTTCATTTGTATAATGTTGCAAATTAATTGCTAGATAAATTTACTGACCCTATGTTATAATTCAGTTGCAAATGCTCAAATGAGAAGTCCTTAAAGGACATAGTCTATGGTACGCCTGAAGCGTGATAGACCAATCGATTCCTAATGAAAAACTTCTTAGGGAAGGAAAGGAGCAAATGATCAAGATGGTCATGATAATGAGGGAAGTGCTTTAAAAGGAGCATGATGACATAACATTCCATAAAATGTTGTCAAAGGTTCGGGTACCTGAAATAACAAAATATGAAGAGATCTCGATAAGTTATGTCGTATTGGAATCGAGTCAAAAGATCGTTGATGGTGTCTTTGATATAAAGTAACGCTCAATGCTACATATGCTGACGAGGATCTTGAATTCAAACCTGTCATATAATGTGGACAGATAAATGATTGGCCAAATGAAATGCACAACATAAGTATATTATGTTTCACTTTGAAAAGTGATGTTTTGGACTTATAGTCCAAGGATCAAGATATAATGTCAATGGGGTACAAATAAATTATTGTGCGGAAGTATAACCGTAAGATATAAAGTACGATTTGTGCCTTGGGGCATAAAGGGTTATTTGCAAAAGTCCCGACATTATTAAATGGAGATATATTCTCCTGGGTGAATGAAATGAAGTTTGTTTTAGTCTGGCAATAGATGAAATACTTGAATATGTGTAATGAATGATTTTCATGTCTAGCTAGACGATGAATGTTATATGAAAATCCATGAAAGATTTAAAGCAATTCCATTGAGTACCCTAATGGTTGTGAGATTGCTTAACATAAAGAAAGATCAATTTCAATCTCATGAAAATGATTAAAAAATATCATGTATTAGTGCAAATGGTGCACATACAAATTATTGATTATGCAGATGCCGAAAACTTTGTGGTTTTTCCTTGAAAAGAGATATTCCAGCCACCATGTATGAAGATAATGATGCATGTATAGCTCAATTGAAGGAATGATACATCAAATGAGACTGGACAAAATACATTTCACCAAAGTTTTTGTTCACACATGATCTTCAACAAAATGGTGAGATAGAAGTTCAAAAGATTTGTTCAAGTGATAATCTTACAGATTTATTCACTAAGGCATTGCCAACATCAACATTTGAGAAGTTGAGATATAAGATTCAAATGTGTTATCTCCGAGATATCAAGTAAAGCTTTCATCAGGGGAGTGTAATACACGTTGTACTCTTTTCCTTAACCATGATTTTGTCCCAATTGGGTTTTCCTGGTAAAGTTTTTAATAAGGCAACACTCAAAGCGTATTATGAGATATGTGTACTCTTTTTCCTTCACTAGACTTTTCCCATTGGTTTTTCCTAGTAAGATTTTAACGAGACACATTATCAATGGACATCCAAGGGGAGTGTTATAAATTTATTGAATGAGTGGATTGTCCATTGAGTTAATACATGAACAACTATTCATATTCCCTAGGTTCTATGAACCTTTTTGGATAAAAATGTATCTATTTATCATGACACTTAATATGGTGACTTTTGGAGTGACTTCTCAACCTATAAATAGGGATTTTTCACAATTGTAAAGACAATGAGAGACAAAAAGATATTTGAATAAGATGATCTCTACATTCTACTCCCCATATATATATATATATCTTGTATATTATTTGTAGTATATTGCTTATATTTTACAACAATTTATCATTTATAAAGATCATTATTTGACTAATATAAAATTTTAATTTTAAATAATTATTTTTTAAAAAATAATCAATATAACCTTATGAATTATGATTACAACTTGTGCAATCAAACAATACACTTGCAATTACATTGTGGTAAACAAACAAATCAGCGTAATTATGTGTAATTACTCGGCTAATAATTACTATATAGTAATTACGCCAATTTCAATTATCTGATGACTTTTCAAACAGTAATCTTATGATTATAATGTGCTAAACAAATGTGTGTCAGTGTAATTACTAAGCTGTTAGGAGAAAATGTGTATATTATTTTATTGAAAGAAGAGGGGAGGTTTCGTAAATAATTTTCACCTTTTCGTTGGTGAAATAGAGTGTCAGAAGTATGCGTGGGGAAGTGGAAAAGAGCAATCGATTTCATTCCCCTAAAATTCAATCAAGTTTTGATGAGTGAATTTTCAAAATTCCCTCCTCCAAGTTCCAACTCCAGCCTCTAGGGTTTTTGTTGCCATGAAGCGCGACTATTACGAGATTTCCGACGATGAATGGCCGGAAGACAATTCCTTCAATCCTTCTCGCGTCCTCAAACACAAGCCTTCTGCTCCACCTCCTCCTATCGAGTCCTTCGCATACTCCAACAGCACCAATCAAAATACCTCAAAATCCTCCAATTTCATCCAAGTTTTAGATAGTTCCTCCGAAGAAATCGGACTTGGAAATGCCTCTGAGAATTTGGAGGACGATGATGCTGAAATTGAATCCACTATCAACCAGACCAACTGCCGTGCCCGCCGAAGATTTGTGGTGGATGATGAAGAGGAAGGATTTAACTCAAATGAAGAGGAGGAGGAGGAGGAGGAGTTTGAGCTTTCCGACAACCAGGAGAGTGAAAAGGAGGAGGATGTTGTAGGAAATGCATTGCAAAAGTGTGGGAAAATATCTATGGAGCTTAAGAGAGAGCTTTTTGGTACTGCAGCTGCAAAATGTGATTCCTTTGTTGAAGTGGAGGAGGCTTCGTCACTAAGAATTGTCACTCAGGTATGATAATTGAACTAGTGCATAACACTTCTAGTTTTGCGTTTTACTATTGTAAAATGCTGTATTTTTGTCTCTCATTGAAACCTTTTTCTTTCAAGGATGATATAGACCTGGCATGTGGAGAAGAAGATTCGGATTTTAAGCCAATACTAAAACCTTACCAGCTCGTTGGAGTCAATTTCCTCCTTTTGTTGTATAGAAAGAAAATCGGGGGAGGTACTTCTTTATTTTTTATATTTGTAGCGTGGAACTGTTGTGTGAGTGCATGATGATTTCTCAGTCAAGTTTTTAGGTGCTACTGAAGTTAAACTTTTAAGAGTTTTTCTACCTAGCGTAGGTCATTGTGTTTTTTGATGACAGGTTATTGCCAAGTGTTTGTCTGAGTTCCTTGAATAATTGATAATAACACAATTAGCTTGCAACCTCGGTTAACATTTTCCTGTCATTGAACGAATATTCTTATCATCAAAATTCAAAATACATATAATCTGTTTAATTGAGGTAATCATTGATAGTCTTTAACAGTTCCCATTTTGTTCTTAAAGCTTGGTTTGGGGGTGATATTGATGTCTATGTTGATTGGAAATAAACAAGAGTAACTCTGATATTATCAACCACAAGTTTAGTAACTGTATGGACATCATACTTGTCTAGTATATATATCTGAAAATTGCCTCTTCCCCCTTTCCCCCATGGGGCATACCACCTACCTCAGGGGAAAAAGAGAAAAATCCACTGAATTTTTGGTCATTTCTTCTAAGTTCAATTAACCTGGCTAATAGAGGATGGTATGAAGTAGTGAAGAAAGGTTCAAGTACTTCATTCTTTTAGTGTCTTCGAATTAGTCGTACAAAGTGATTAAATTGAGATGCTAGATGTCTTTTTATTATCTTTAGATAATGTACCATTACTGAGATCAAATTTCCTTCCAACTTGTATTTACAAAGGGATTGTTTAATTGGCCACAAAAACAAAAATAATTCTAGATAATATTCCGCATAAGTAATTCATTATTTGGTTATTCTAGAATAACGAATGTAGTGTTTGTTTGACGGTATTAAACTTCACATAGCTAATGCAATATTTTGTTGGTTGTATTAAACTCAGTGTATCTAATGCCTGAACTAGTTATATCTGAACACATGTTACATTATGTGGCATAAAATATAGAGTTGGAAGTGTATTAGCAATACATGAATGATAGTAAATAAAGGCAAAGATGACATTAAAGTAGGCAATTTGTGCAACCCTCTATCTGAAGTGATAGCTTTTAGCTAGTTTAGTGGGTAAGATAGGTGCGCTTCAATTCATGCAAGAATGGTATGGTAGTGGTCCATTGGCAAGCTCAGAGCTTTGGTCTAGTGGTAAGAGACAATGTTATTAAAAGCAAAGCACAAACAAACTCTAAGATCCGTTGGGGATTTAAGCCACATCTACAAATTAAGCGTGAGTTTTAATGAAAAAAGGTGCAATGGGAGAAAAAAAACTTATATATATGTTTAGTTCAAGATTAATTATGATAAGCATCAATGATGTAGGGGTGATAATGGTGTCTATGTTAATTGAAAATAAACCAGAATAACTTTGATATTTTTAACCACAAGTTTAGTAACTGTATTGACATCATACTTGTCTCATATATATATATATATATATATATATAATATTTATATTTATATATCAAAAAATTGTCTCTCCCCCATTTCTCCCATGGGGCCTGCCACCTACCTTGTAGGAAAAAAAGAGAAAATCAACTGAAGTTTTGGTTGTTGCTTCTAAGTTCAATTGACCTGCTAATAGAGGATGGTATGAAGTATTGAAGAAAGGTTCAAATACTTCATTCGTTTAGTGTCTTGGAATTGGTTGTACAAACTGATAAAGCTAAGATGCTACATGTCTTTTTTTTTTTAAGCTTTAGACGATGTACCATTATCTAGATCAAATTTCCTTCCAGCTTGATATTTACAAAGGGGTTGTTTGATTGGCTGCAAAAACAAAAATAATTCTAGATAAAATTCCACATAAGTAATACTCTTGTCATAATTTTTATGACACACTTTCCTTTATATCTCAAAAAGAATGACACATTTTTCTATATAGTAATAATTTAACTTTAAATGTCTGTGTTACTCGTAATGAAATGATTTTTAGTCACACAAACATCTATTACTTATTTTAGATCACAAATTTTAAAAGTCTTTTTTTTTTTCTTCACTTTTTTAATTCGGTGTCTAGTCAAATTGCCTCATATAATGGAGGGAGTACAATATTTGGTTGGTCCATTAATAACTAATGTAGTGTTCGATTGATGTATTAAACTTCACATAGCTAATGCAATATTTTGTTGGTTGTATAAAACTCATTGTTTCGAATGCATGTACATGTTATATTTTAACACATGTTAAAATATGTAGAATAAAACATAGAGTAAGAAGTGTAATAGCAATTCATGAATAAGAGTGTTTTTTGAAGGCAAAAAACTATTCATGTAGGCATTATAATCAACCCTCTACCTGAAGTGATAACTTTTAGCTAGTTCAGTGAATAAGTATCATCATCAAAAAAGCTAGTTCAGTGAATAAGATGGATGCACTCCAACTCATGGAAGAATGGGACGACAGTGGTTCATTGGCAAGCTCAGAGCTTTGGTATAGTGGTAAGAGACAATGTTATCAAAAGTAAAGCGCAAACAAGCTCTAAGATCCATTGTGATTTAAGTGCAAAGCACAAATAAAGCATGAGATTTAATTGAAAAAGGCGCAAAAAGAGAATATTATTGAATTGTGTATCTACATTATTACATTAAGACCCTATTTATAAATACTACATTAGACTCCTTTTCCAACTAGGACACTACATTACAATCTTTTTTCAACTAGAATTCTATATACTATTTCTATTCCTATTCTTATTCTAAGTGTGATTCTATATACTATTCTTGTTCCTATTCTTAGTCTAACACTCTCCCTCAAGCCGGTGCATATAAGTCATATGTATCTACCTTGTTATAGATGTAATTAATACGAAGACCGGTGAGGCACTTGGTGAAGATGTGTGCAAGATGATCACTCACTGGTCTTCACGAATTTTTTAATAGTATCTCCTGAGAGTATCTTTTCTCTAACAAAGTGATAGTCAATCTCAATGTGCTTAGTCCTCTCATGAAATGCGGGATTTGATGCAGAATGTTGATTAGACCCAAAATGATCAGTTCCACTATGAGTCCTGCCAAACTCCTAAATTATTATGCTGAATTTTTGAAACCAAGCTTGAGAAGACTAATTTTGACCAGAGTGATCAGCACAATCGACATACTTCCAAACCAAGCTTGAGAAGACTATTTTAGACCATAAAGTGACTTGTGCAATCAACATACAAGACTACTAAACTCCCCTTGAGCAACAAAATCAGGTGGTGGCTCCATATAGACTTATTCATCGAGATCATCTTTGAGAAAAACATTCTAATGCTTAACTGATTTAAAGGCCAATGGAGAACGACAACCATAAATGGAAAAAGGCGGACATATGTTAGTTTAATCATATGATAGAAAGTATCACTGTGATTCAACCCAAATATTTGAGTTTACCCATTTAATGGCACAAGTAAATTTGAAACGGAGAGAATTTTGTTGGCAAATCATTTGCCAGAAACAATGCAACGGTCACGGGAAAGTGCTCGAAATATGGTATAAAATATATATATTGTCTCAAAATACAAGAAATTTGTTAGAAAATTGACTGGACAGGTTCATGTATTGACACGATTGATAGAACCCTAGATTTGCCGGGTGTGAGGGATTTGTGATCGGCGACATTTCTTGGGCTTTGGTCGCCGGAGGCTGTTGGACCTTGAGGTGGTGTTGGATTTCGCACAACATTGATAAAAATTGGAACTACGTAAGTCATATTTGAGGAGTCATCGAAAAGATGCACGGAACTACGCAAATCAAATTTGAGGAGTCATAGAAAGATACACGGTGCTATGCAACTAAAATATAAAAAACTTGTCCGGAAAGATGCATTGTGCTACACAAATTAGATAGAGAAAGTCCACTAGAAAAGATGCACGATGCTATACAAATTAGATATGACAAAGTAATCATAAAAAAGATGCACGATGCTACGCAAATTAGATATGAGAAAGTAGTCACCGGAAAGATGTATGGTGCTGCGCAAATTGGATATGGGAAAGTAGTCACTTGAAAGATGCATGGTGCTATGCAAATCGGATATAAAAAAGTAGTCATCAGAAAGATTGCACAGTTTTAAACAAATCAGATCTTAGAAGCCATTAGAAAGAAGCATTGTGCTACTTTCTTTGTTCTGGATGCTTCTCAAATTAGTCCTTCTCAGCATGATTATTTTTCATGTATATAGTATTGCTTCAACTTTTGCTAACATAATCATTGGCCAGACGGACGACTATATGAGTTATAACTGCTCGTTGGCTACGGAAGCACTTTCAATTCTTTATCAGGATCGTAGAAGCTTTGATACCATGTGAGAAAGTATTGGAGAAGAATATTATTGTATTGTATATCTACATTATTACATTGAGACCCTTTTTATAGACACTACATTAGACTCCTTTTCCAACTAGGACACTATATACAATCCTTTTCTAAGTAGGATTCTATATACTATTTCTATTCTAATTGGAATTATATATATAGATATATATATATATATATATATATATATTCTTGTTCCTATTCTAATAGTTATATATATATATATATATATTCTTGTTCCTATTCTAATAGTTATATATATATTTTCCTATTCCTATTCTAATAGTTATAAGCATGAATGACAAATATATGAACAAAGAAATTTATTTTTCTTAATGATTAAGTGAAATATCAATTGTTTAGTGTCGCTTCTTCAAAACAGGCTCATCGGCAAGGAAAAGTATGCCTTAAAACCTTGATGATGACATTGAACTGCACATAAAGTGAGGCAAACCGCTCCACATGTTTTGAACCTAGCTTCAGAATATAGGTGTGCCTTTGATAATACTAGTAAGAGGGCAGTACGTGATGTGTGGGTCCACTATCCATCAAGTTTCGAACCGTACACCACTAGCCCTCTGTAGTTTATCAGTTATCTAAAAACCAAAAGTAGGCAATCTCTGAATGACAACCTCTGTATTATTTCTGACCATATGACAATCCCTTAATTGTTATTCACTTCATAACAATCTTCTCAGTATTAGTCATCACACAAGTGACCCTGTATTATAATCTCTGCATAATTGGTTGATGGATCGAGATCGTAAGTGTTCCTCAATATCTAAGTAATAAGTTAAAGCTTAAAGTACATTATTCCATTCAGTTTTAAGTTATTCATACAAAATAACAAGACTGTTGCTACTCCATGTTTTTTATACTGAGTCTGATCTGTTTTATATGCATTAAAAGTACTTCCCAAAGGTTTACAGGAAAACTACTCGTTTCCTATACTGGTTTACAAGGGAAATTCATATCACCTAAATAGCCTTTATATTTTTCATGAACATGTTTCTAGCGTATAGCTAATAGTCATGACCAGCATTTTGTTTGCCTGTACATATATAGACATAAAGCCTGATGTTTCTGACCAAGATATGCTACCAATAATCAAATTATAGCTTGGCAAATGTACATACATGCATCCCTGTTGTGGGGTCTTGTACTTCAACTTTAAACTTTTTGGGGCTGGTTTGTGCAGCTATACTGGCTGATGAAATGGGTCTTGGTAAGACCATTCAGGTATGCACAGTTCTAGCTTTTTATTTCTCTGATTGATGCAGATTATTTCTTTTATTTTGACTTTAAGTGATAGGTAATGATGGATTTATTCTTCATTATTAGGCAATCACATACTTAACATTGCTGAAGCATTTGGAAGATGATCCTGGTCCTCATTTAATTGTTTGTCCTGCCTCTGTTTTGGAGAACTGGGAAAGAGAGCTAAAAAAGTGGTGTCCGGCATTTACTGTGATCCAATATCATGGTTCTGCACGATCAGCTTACTCAAAAGACTTGAGTTCTCTTGCTAGGACTGGACAGCCACCTCCATTTAACGTTATCCTAGTGTGCTACTCGCTTTTTGAACGACACAGGTTTGCACATCATTTTATGACCTTCAGTTTGCATTGAAGTGGAATGTACCATCCAATTGTCTGTGGCTATGGTATTTTCTAGTCATTTATCACTGTAAGGTGTTTTAGATTTCATATTTTTCCTTCAGCATGAAACCTCTGCTATATGCCTCTGAAAGAACTGCTAGAAGAAATGCATTCAAGTAGCCCCAGAATTATTATTTTTTTGAGAAGGAAAAAAAAAACATCAGTGACTGAAGATCAGATTTTATATTCCCAAGCTGGTCAACTTGCAAAGGCTAGTTGGATTAATGGTCTATGCATCTCAATTTTTATCAGTGGAGGCAAATCCATTGTTAAGAGCCTCTGTTTTGTTTGCTGAAAATCAAATCTCAGTGTCCTCTTCCTGAAGATACTCTACTGCTGTTCTTTCCATTGTAGAACCTCTCAATTTTGAATTTCACCATTTGAAGGTGAAAATTGAGGCAATGGTAAAGCAAGTCTTTGCCATTTCTTGGAGATTTTTTTTTAATTGAAAATTAAGGCAACAGAAGAATGATGTTGTTGCATGTCAAATTATCTTAAGGCTAAAGATGACAGTTTCATTGTATTTTACTACTAAATATAAGAGTCTAGAAGCAGGTGACATGCCTACTTGCTGATGCATTGGCGATTTTGGTATTTCCGATTTTTTTTGGTTTAAAGATGTTGTATTCAGTTGTCTTGTGTGTACTTTCTCTTTCTTGGACAATAAAGTGCATAAGTGACTTTGCTGAAAAGGTGGGTCCTCACTTGGATTTCTACACTATGCGCTTCATTTGCAGGCTTTTTGAATGACTCATCAAAAAAGTGGGATCCCTTTTAAGTTTTTATGTGACAGTTGCAGCTTTTTCTTGTCTCTCTCATTGGTTTTTTTTGTAGTATATCCTACAATAATAGCTTCGACGTGTCTCTGTAGTTGGTGTTAATGTTAAATAGATAGAGATATTGGTAAAGGATCCTTTTTCTTCAAAATTACTTTTTTAGTTTGAAATCAATATTTTATTATCAAGCTTCATTTTTTTAAAGTTACAACTGATCAAATTTTGTGATAAATAAGGAGTAATACCTTAAGATACAAGTATGACTAAGTAACGCCACTAACTGCAATTTTGTGGTCAAATTAGTTAAATATACTTACAATTGATGAAATAAATTATGCATGATCTTTAATTTCTAAAAAGAAACTAAGATAAGTATTATGTTGTCAAAAAGACATTTTTCTATGTATTAAGTTAATTATGAAGCATCAAAATTGCCAAAATGATTTTATAGTACATACATGATTATTATATTTCAAGCAAAATAAGGATAGAAAGAGTATTTTATACCACATCTATGTCCATGTTATATGACACAATAGACATATATTTACCATATATATGAGACATTATGATTTCAAATAATACCTAGAGTTTGAACTGCATATTTCAAACTTTATAAATATCTTTTGGAGTATGAACCATGTTAATACTAACTCTAAGAACATTTCTGGAGGTTCTGTTTTTCAAGTTGTGCATATATGTGATGTTTTTAAGATTTTCACGTTTTAATCTAGGGGTATATGATAGTTTAAATGATGTTTTCAGATTTTAAAAAGTAATTAAAGTTCAATTAGTTTTGAAATGTTAGTTAAGGTTTGTTTAGCAGTTAAAAAGTGAGTAGTAACATATTTCTTTCAAAAAAGAAGCAAGGTCACATAAATCTGAAACAAAAAAAGATACACTATATCATAAGTTGTTGAACCCCTGCTGTCAAAACTTCTATCTTTTCACATGTTACTTTATAAAAAGCGTCATAAAATATGTTGAAAGATTCTTATAATTGGATAGAAATAAATTTATTAACATATGTTGGGCCCGTGCTAACATGTGCTCCGGTATCTAGTCTTAGTATATGAGCTCACTTTTTGGATTCCCTGTATATACTTGCACTTTAGTCTTAAGTGGGGTGTTAATCTATTTAAAAGTTTTCCATTCAATCTATTTTGATTTCTTATTTTCTAGTATATGTTTGATTATGATCTTTACTTAAGAAGACGAAATTTGCTTTCCAAGTGGTTCAAACTTGAAAAAGATTTCTTAATATAGAAAAAATCTTTAAACTTTCATATTTGTTGAAAAGAAGTCTTTAAACGTTAATTTTTGAATCAAGCCTAGCTCTTCTTTGAGAGCTTTTTTTTTTTTTTTTTTTTTTATGAGCCGAGGGTCTAGTTGAAACAACCTCTCTACCCCACAAAGGTAAAGGGTAAGTTCTGCGTACATCCTATCCTCCCCTGACCCCACTTGTGGGCTTACACTGGATTTGTTGTTGTTTCAAATGAAGCATAGCTAGTATGTACATATCTTTGTCATTGAGGCTTAGACCTGTGTCTCAATCTTGCAGTGCACAGCAAAAAGATGACCGCAAAATTCTGAAGCGCTGGCGTTGGAGCTGTGTGCTAATGGATGAGGCTCATGCTTTAAAGGATAAAGGCAGCTATAGGTGGAAAAACTTAATGTCTGTTGCATGTAATGCCAACCAGCGACTAATGCTCACTGGCACACCACTACAAAATGATTTGCATGTATGATAGCCGTCAACTCTTTTGTTTTAAACTGCTAAAGGATTTGTCGTTTATAATGCATTTGTACTTCTTATATGTATGTTATCATATGTCAGAGTTAATGTTTGTTAGGGACATTCTTTAATGTGAGTTAGAGCCTGTTTGGATTGGATTTTGGCTTCTGACTTATAAGCCAAAAGCAATAAGTTAGAAATTCTAGTTAGTGGCGTTACGTAGTCATACTTGTATCTTAACAATTATATATTTTTTCCCCATCTTTTCTCATTTTGCCATGTTTGGATGTGATGAAAAAACTGTCAATATTTAAGTCCGACGAGACATTTTAGCTCTATTACACTTGATTTCCTGAGTAGATTCTATTGGTGATGAGTGCTCATTCTCTATTCTCTTTTTTTATGGATAGTAGGATAAGTCATTCTAAATTTAGGGTTTTGAAGTTTTTATCAACCACATAGTTAAAACTCAGATTACTTGGCTTCTCAAACAACTTTTAATTTCGATTGTTTGTTAGCCTGATATTTTTGTTGCATGGCTTCTCAGCAGTACAAGTGAGTATTTTTATTGCATGGCTTCTCAGTAAGTACAATTAAGTATTTCTATTGCATGGCTTCTCAGTAAGTACAACTAAGTATTTTTATTGCATGGCAGTACGTAAAATTTCATGTGTTTGCTGGACATTTCTCAGTAAGTACAAGTACCTTTGGCATATATACATATATATTTTTATTTTTATTTTTTTAAAAATATCTTTCTTTGCTATTTTATTTGTAATGTTTCTTTTGTGCCATAACTGCTGCTTTGGCTGCTGTTTTCACAATTAGTGCTTATCTTTATGTTTGATCATGTGTTTGCTGGACATTTCTCAGTAAGTACAAGTACCTTTGGCATATATACATATATATTTTTATTTTTATTTTTTTAAAAATATCTTTCTTTGCTATTTTATTTGTAATGTTTCTTTTGTGCCATATCTGCTGCTTTGGCCGCTGTTTTCACAATTAGTGCTTATCTTTATGTTTGATTATGTGTTGTTCAGTTAGTGGTTTTCTATTGCAGGAACTTTGGTCAATTTTGGAGTTTATGATGCCTGATCTATTTGAAACAGGAGATGTTGACTTGAAAAAACTATTGAATGCAGAAGATAAAGAGTTAATTGCTCGAATAAAGTCCATTCTTGGACCTTTCATTTTGAGAAGATTAAAATCGGATGTGATGAAACAACTGGTACCAAAAATACAGATGGTATGTATTTTGTTCATTCCTTGTTTTCTTTTTTCCTTTATGGTAGCTTTTCCATCTTTGGTCTATTCATGTTTAGACTTCGCTATTCATGGGTTTGCTTGTAATCACTACAACTTTTACATGTTCGATTCAGTATATGAGAGTAAAGAACTTTCTGCTGCAGGTTCGTTATGTTGGCATGGAGAAACAACAAGAAGATGCATATAAAGAAGCGATTGAAAGCTACCGTGCTGCATCTCTAGCTCGTGTTTCAAAGCAACCCGTTAGTTTGAATAATGCTGCTGGTGTCTTTTCGAGACGACAAATTTCCAATTATTTTCTTGAATTCCGCAAGGTGCTGAAGCTTCTTGATCCACCTGAATTATTATTGTCAAAACTCCTGATTTTTGACCAATGATGCTATGGTTTCTTCAGATTGCAAACCATCCTCTGCTTGTGAGGCGTATTTATACAGATGATGATGTTGTTCGAATTGCTAGAGTTATGCATCCCAAAGGTGTCTTTGGTTTTGAATGTACAGTGGACAGAGTAATTGAAGAGCTGAAGAGCTATAATGATTTCTCCATCCACAAGGTATACTTTCTTTTATTTCACTCATTTTTCTTCTTACAAACGTATCTGCTTGCATGCATTAGGTTAATCATGGCTTCTTCCACACTCCCCCATTCCAATTTGTTTGTCATAGTTTGGCTCAACACGAAGTTTATGAAAGAAATTAGAACTTTTAAAGCTCGTGTTCTTAAACATGTGATACACTTGAACCTTGACCTTTACACCTAGGCTCAAGCAAATTTCCTGGGTCAAATTAAATACGTTGAATGGTTCAAACCTTAGCCCGAAAGTGTGGGGCTTTACAATTATTGAGCTCTTTATTCCTTAGTTATTCTGGATGATCACTTGGATTTGTATTTTTCTATTATTTGCAGCTTTTACTTTATTATGGCGATAATAATAAGGGAGTGCTGTCAGATGAACGTGTTATGATTTCAGCTAAATGTCAGGTTAAATTCACAGGCCTTCTGATTTCTTGTAGTCATTTTAAGTTCTACTGTATTTGCTCAAAATAGTTCAAGTGCTCCACGTGCAGGAATTAGCCAAACTTCTCCCTTCATTAAAGCTTTCTGGTCATCGAGTGCTTATTTTTAGCCAGTGGACATCAATGCTTGATATCCTGGAGTGGACCCTAGATGTTATTGGTGTTACATACAGGCGCCTGGATGGAAGGTATTAACATGTTACTTTTTCTTATCTGATCCTTCTTTGGTGCCTAGCCTTTTGAGTGATTCTTCTAAGTTCTAGCACATGCTGTTTCACAGCTATCTCATCCTCAATGACACATTAGATGTTTGTCTTGAGGAAGAAATAACTTATAATGGAGTAATGGACCCAGTGGTGTACACACTATTTTGCTAGTAGTCTCCATATTTAAAGAAGAAAACAAATAAACTAATTAATATAATACCATATATTTTCCCTTAAGTTTGTTGGGACGGGATTTGGCTTACTGGTTTAATTGAAATTTTTATTTCCGAGGGAGGTCAGGAGTTCAATCCTTTACAATCTCCATACTTGCAAACAAAAAAGGCTCCAAAATTTGCCAAAAAAATTTGATGCAGCAGAGGATAGAACTCAAGTCCTCAAGAAGGGCATTCAGGCACTTGACTAATAGAACTGGAAAGCTTTTATGGCAACCAGGGTCATCATTCCTTATATATACTTTACGCTTTGTGTATTATTTATCTACCTATTTATTAAAAATTTAGGAGGAAGTGGTGTTACGTGACACCGCTTGGTATAATGTGGATAAACTTCTGCGTGGGACCAGGTAAATGAGTTGCTTCTATAATCAATATCCATCATTTCAATTTGTTGACGGAGACTGGAAGGATATTGTATGCTTGAGTGGCAGCTGATTGATACTCCTACTGAGCAAAATTATTATCTCCAAGAACTTTCTAATCAAGTTCTTACTGATAAAGAGAGATATTAAAGGCTGATTGGACGGAAACTGAAATAGAATCAAAATGCTCCCAGGCACCTGTCCTGAGGTAACTCTCTCCCCTACTTCCTAGGGGGGGAGGGTCTCTCTTTCTGGCACTCTCTCGCCGGAACCTTCATTTCCATTCCTTTCCTTTCATTACCTTTCTTAACTATTACCTTACGTGATAGTTTTCTGAGATTCAGATCCTTCTTTCAGACTTTGCAATGGGTGACAATAGGATTTATTTCAATGCTGGTTTTAAAGTCTTTCGACATCACTAAATGGAGCACTGGCAGCTCTGTGTGGTTCGAATGGGTTGAGAGGAGTAGAAAGATGATGAGGAGATCTTCCATGAGCAGCAAAACCATGGAATGGATCTGCTTCACTCTCAGAGAAGCTTCCAGCGATCAGAAGAAAACAATCAGAAGATGGAAAACTGCAGAAAGAGAGGCAGAGCATTTCTGTACTAGGAAACATAATGAACATGGAAGATTTATAAGTATCATTTCCATCAATAATGGGGGTAGGTCCATACTGGTCATCCCAGAATTAGCCTTGAATGCAGGGTGGCACGATATAGCATTTAAAATTGAAAGGTTCATTAAATGCTCTAAAAGAATGGAAGTGCCAGGACCTCCTAGAATAACCAAAGCCAACTACCCTTATGCAAAAGCAGTTAAGGATAGTAAATGGCAATCAGAGACTATAAAGGAGGCAGAGATTACAAACAATGCTAGCATTATTGAAGTCCTCACACATGCTGAAGACCAAGAGAATGGGCTTCTAGAAAGATGCCTAGTAGGTCATCTGGAAGGACAGATGAAGGAAAAGCCAACTTTGCCTGAGATAAGAAGATGGTCGTCAACACTCTGGAAAAAGGCATTTGGAGTTAACATCTATGAAATATATGGAGGTATGTTTCTGTTCGAGTTCCCTAACATAAACATGGCAGAACAAACCCTCCAAGGACAGTGGAACTGGAAGAATCACAGATTCAATCTAGAATGGTGGAATTCGATGGTGGGTTGTCTCCCCAATAATACTTTGAAGATGGAAACATGGATCAGAGTTGTTGGAATCCCCCTTCATCTCTGGTCGGGGAGAGTATTTCAAGAAATCGGAAACTTATGCGGAGGTTGGGTGGCCTCTGAGGAGGAAACAAAACTAAGAAATCATATGAAGTGGGCAAGAATTTTAGTTGCAAATGATGGAAGAAACATTCCCAAAGAAGTTTCAATCTCCAGAAATGGAGTAATATTCCACTTTCCGATATGGGTTGAGTGCCAAGTCAAAGTAGAGTTACAACCGGAATCTTTGCAAACTGAAAATAGAGTCATCGGAGAAGATAGAGCACATAAATACCTAGTACATGCCTTTACACAGCAGTCTGAAGGTGGTAAAGGTTGTGGTAAAGTCAGTAGTAAAGCCTGTGGAAAAGTACAATCCCATCAATTTAGGGATTTTGCATCAGAGGAACAAGTGGATACATCTGTAAAAGGAAGAGAGGGGGGGAGCACATAAATACCTAGTACATGCCTTTACACAGCAGTCTGAAGGTGGTAAAGGTTGTGGTAAAGTCAGTAGTAAAGCCTGTGGAAAAGTACAATCCCATCAATTTAGGGATTTTGCATCAGAGGAACAAGTGGATACATCTGTAAAAAGTAGAGAGGGGGGCCACACGTGGGACTAGGGCTGGCAAGGGGACGGGGACCGTGGGACGGGACGGGACGGGGGACGCCTAGGCCGCGATTCGGTCGGGACCGGGATTGGCGGGACAAAAATACGTCCCATCCCGTCCCACTATATATACGGGATGGGACGGGGTTTGGCGGGACGGGACGTGGGATTTTTTTTTTTCTTATATGTTTATTTGTATTGAAATTATATGTTAGTGAATAACATTTTTAGTTTATTTGGTTTTCAATAACATTTTTAGCTAATAAAAAATGCTTAAGTTTTCAAATTTCAAATTTTAAATATTTTAAAGTAATTTAAACTTGAAATTTCAAATGTCAAATTTCAATTTTTAAATTAAGTATTTTAAAGTTAGTTTAGTATATATGTAAATGTGTATGTATATATTAATTAGAACTTAGAAGTTACAATTTACAAATATTAGTGGAGTAACTAATCTACGCAGCCACCTTCTAGGAAGGGTGCTGTTTCAATAAGTTCTCATATGTAAAACTAATTTTTGTTACAAATATTAGAGTAACTAATTTACGCAGCCATCTTCTAGGAAGAGTTCTGTTTCAATTAGTTCTCGGATGTAATCTAATATTTGTATTCTCCTTTAAAATTCAATTCTAATTGTCGTATCATATCGACGGTAACATCCTTCAGTGTTGGCAAACTTGCTAGAAACTCGTGTGACTCTAATTGATCGTCACTAGATCCAATTACCGCATTAATCCAAGTTTCTTGTTTGGAACTTAACTTTGGCAAATTATAATTCCTCCTCTCAGTGTTGACCCAATCTCTAAATAAAACTGATGTTTCCAAACTTTCTTCCGCCAATGAATGTCTATGATCGCCAAGTTGAAACCTTGCCACACTAAAAGCAGCCTCCGATGCAACTGATGAAGCTTGAATAGCTAGAACATCACGAACCATTTTACTCAAAATTGGAAATGCAACGCTCCGCCTCCTCCACCATGCTAATATTTCTACATTGCCATCGTCGTCGTCCACTGTTTCTAAAGATTGATTAAGATATTCTTCAAAATCATCACGGTTAGTAGAATCAAGACCAAGAAAACCTCGCATAAAACTATTAATTCGATCTTTACTCTGAGGATTAGAAGTTTGACCGACTTCTCCTTGAGTATTTCCTATAGTTCTATATTTTTCATACAAAATTTTTGCTTCTACTTTTATGCTAGACTTACACATTTCACAAGTTGGAATTTCTTTCGGTAGGGCCTGTGCACCCCCGGGATTAGTCGGGGCTCAAAGAGACTCGGACACCCGGTGCAAATCAAAAAAAAAAAAAAAAAAAAAAATTTCTAAAGTATCATAAAAAGTTTCAACAAGTCCCTGCACACCTCGTAATTTATATTGAGGGTTAAGTAAAGTAACAATTATATAAATTTGAGGAATAGGAAAAAAATATTTTTAAAATTTTTTCAATCATACCTTCAATTGCAACTCTAAATTTTTCAATTTTTTTGTATTTAGAAAATTGAATTGTAATAGCACAAATATTTATTAATATTGATGAAATAGTAGGATAATAAATTCCAGAAAACATGGTTGTAGCATCATAAAAAAGTCTTAAAAATTCTAATAGTTCATTAGTTTCTTCCCAATCTTCTTCACAATTTATATCTAATGGGTTAGCATTATGAGCATTAAACACCATTTGTATGGGTCCTTTATATTCGTAAGCAACTGAAAGCATTTCGTAAAAAGAATTCCACCTTGTTTTAATGTCTTGGAATTTTTCTTGGTGGCAAATCACATAGTACACAACGCTCATTAAATTCCCTAATTCTAGCAGCTCTATGAGCATAAAAAATCCAGGCAACAGCATATTCAATTTTAATACAACCACAATCAAATAATGAAATACCATCTTGTACAACTAAATTTAATACATGTGCAACACATCTAACATAAAAAACATTAACATCAATTGGACATAATCTAGTTTTTAACATACTAGTAGCGTTTGTATTATTAGTTGCATTATCTAATGCGACAGACATTACTTTATCTATAAGCATGTAATAATCTAAAACACTCAAAATATTTGAAGCTAAATATGCACTAGTTTTTTTCTCTACACATTCTTTATAACTTAAGATTATTTTTTGCAAATTCCAGTTATGATCAATCCAATCCAATGTGTTGTAATAGTTAAATAATCATGTCCATTAACACTACGACCCATGTCCGAAGTTATAGACACTTTACAATCTAATATGTTAAACAAACAACGAAGATATTGACAATGTTTACTTTGATATAAAAAAACATCAGCTTTAACAATATTTCTTGAAAAACCTTTAAAAGAAGGATTATAAGTTTGTTGAATATATTCAATAAAATTGGGATGTGAAGGAAAACTATAAGGCAAACCACAAACAGAAACCATTTTAGCTAAATTTTGGCGATCTCTTTCCTTATCATATTTACGTTGTGTTAGTGGACCACTGGGTTAGAAGGATCTAATGTTCCTTGAATCATGTTAGAAGCCCTTACCGATTCATTAACATTAATATCAACATCATTAATTGGAATTCCTTTTTTTCTATCGGCTAATGCTTTAGCTTCTTTATATTGAATTGGCACACAAGATAACAAATGTCTATTTAACCCCCCCGTCCCACCTTGACCTCCACCTTGTTTATGTTTAAAAGGTTGCTTACCTTTATTACAAATAGCAATAGAGTTTTCCTTATCAAAAGTCATAAATTACCACACAACAAAAGTTTTAGGGCGTTGATACTTCACCTTCTCCCTTGTAGGAGGTATAAGGGTTGAGCGTCCTCAATTTTGCTCCGTTGAATTTGTAGTTTCATTTGGAACTTCTATCACCGGACTAGTAGGTGTATCTTCTAATTTATATTCTCCCGAATCAACTTCTACTTCTTCACCTGAATTTTCATCGAGATTAGGATTAATATTACCATAATGTCGTTCTAAAATTTCATGATCGAGTTGAACATTTGAATCAATATCATAAGAAGTATCATCAACATAAGTAGAATCATTTGTATTAAATCTAACTCTAGACATTGATTTAGAAGAAGTACCGCCACATTTACTCTTATTTTTTTCCTTACTACTTTTTTTATTAAAATTAAATAATTTATTAATGCCACTTGGTTCTTTCTCTTTTTCTTTACCGGTATCTTTTTTGCTAGAACTCATATTTAATTATATGTAAAGTGTACTATAAAAATAATAATAACATAGAAATTAATGACGAAAAATAAAATATAAATATTATGAAACGAATGTACCAAACGTCTGCGTTAATAGCAGACGTTATAACTGATTCTTGAAGCTTGTAGTTTGTTGTAACATGTAATTTGGAACTCCAATACTTGATAACAAATATGAGAATTATATATATTATGATATAATATGAAAATTTAGAATTGAAATATATGTATTATGATATAATATGAGACTTAAATGGAATAAAAAATTAAGACTTAAAGATTGAGAGGATATAGAGAATAGATGATTTTGTAAGAAATAATAAGGGATAGAGGGGTATTTATAATATTAAAAATGGGTTAAAGTGTATTTATGATAACTTGAGGGTTTAAATTAAAGTATTAAAAGTACGGGGGTGGTAGAGGGTGTTGGGGAAGTGAAAAAGGTGAATAAATCCGTTGGGGGCGCCCACTAGCCGTTGCCCCAACGGTCCCCAACGGATATAATTCAAAAAAAAAATTTAAAAAAATAGGGGATCCCGCTAAACCGGGTCGACCGGGACCAAAGGGTGAACCGGCCCCTAACCGGTCCCCTATCCCGAAGTCCCTCCAACCCGTGAAATCATACGGGACCGTGTCCGGCGAGACGGGTCTCGAGCCGGTTGCGGGCCAGGGTGGGCTGACCCGGTCCCCTTGCCAGCCCTACATGGGACACACATCTCATTTAATTGAGGGAGCAACTTTGGGCCATCAGCAGCCCAATAGAAAGAGGAAACTCTACAAGAATGGGCTTGACTTTTCAAGTCAGTCATTTTTAATGACATAACCTGTAAATGCCCAATACCACTTAACAGTGGTAATTTTCCAGAACTCCCAGAGCTGCAATACAATCAAGAAACAGAAAGAACAGCCACACAGAACTTGAATCAAATTGCCCATGCGGATGAGGAGATGGTAAACATGGTCGGGGAATCAATTATTGAATCTCAACCCCAATTAATAGAGACAGAGGATAATGAACTAAGGGGGGAGATTTCAGAAAAGGAGGTTAATGGTTCGATCACTCTCATGAAGGACTGGGAGATTGAGGAACCAGAACCGCTGCAAATTCAACAGCAAGAAGAAAAAAGGAATAAGGAGAGGGAGACTTCAAACTGGGTACAACAAAACTTGATCAAACTGGGAAAAGTTTTGGGCGTTCATTTCCAGGGCCATGAAGAGGAGGCCTTGGAGTTATTACTTCAATTAGACAGTTCAAGACAAGCCAGGAGTATGGAAGTAGAGGCTGTATGCAAGAAAACAAGATGCAGAGGTTCCCAAGAGTTCAAAAGTCTTGGGAACCTTGCTCATTAGTGATAGATGAAGTTTAAATTGGTTTCATGGAATGTAAGGGGATTGAATAATAAGGATAAGAGAAGATTAGTCAAAAGTGTTATGGGGGGATGGAATGCAGACATCATTTGTTTGCAAGAAACTAAGTTAGAGGGGGATGTGATAGAGGAGGTTAGGCAAATTTGGGGAGGGAGATGGGTTAAATATGCGTGTTTGGAAGCTAGTGGGACTAGAGGGGGAATTCTAATGTTGTGGGATAGTAGAGTGTGGAAGGGGGATATTTTGGAGACTGGCATCTAAACTTGCAAATTTGAAGCTCAACTTCAAAACTTCAGTTGCCACATTACAGGGGTTTATGCCCCCAACTGTTATGTAGAAAGAAGGCTTGTCTGAGAGGAAATAGGGGCTATAAGGGGTTTAATAGAAGGACCTTGGGCTGTGTGTGGAGATTTCAATGTGGTGAGGTTCATCTCAGAGAAGAGAAACTGTTTGAGAAGAACAAAAGACATGAGAGAATTTTCAGATTTCATAGAAGATCTGAAGTTGCTTGACACTCAACTAGAGGATGGCCAGTATGTTCAAAGGAGACAATCAAGATATTGCCTCCCGAATTGATAGGATTCTGATATCAAAAGAATGGGATGAAAGCTTTAACAACATCAAACAAATAGCTTTACAAAGGCTCGGATCAGACCACACTCCTATTGCATTGCTGGGGGGAGTGTGGAACCAAAACAAAAATTATTTCAAGTTTGAAAACTGGTGGTTAGACACAGTAGGGTTCACAAACAGAATCAAAGAATGGTGGGACACTTTCTCTGGAAGACCAAATTTCATACTTGCTTCAAAACTTAAGGCATTAAAAGAAAAGCTTAAGGTTTGGAGCAGGAGTGATCAAGTGAACCTGGGAGCTAAAAGGATGAACTTACTCAAAGAGCTGGCTGTTTTTGACGAAGTTAGTAAGGGTAGAGCACTAACAGATGATGAGGTAACAAGGAAGAATTCTAGATTACTGGAGTTTGAGGAATTGCTCAAATATGAAGAAATTTCATGGAGATAAAAATCAAGATCACTATGGTTAAAAGAGGGGGACAGGAACACTGAGTTCTTCCACAAAATGGCCAATGCACACAAGAGGTGCAACAACATTGATGAACTAGTAATCCAAGGAGAACTAACCCAAGATCCTACAAGAATTGAAGGAGAGATAGTAGACTTCTACAAGAAGCTATATACTGAGACTACTAACTGGAGACCTGCCTATACTCATGCTAATTGCCCCAGGTTAATAGAGGAGGAAAAGGAGAATCTGCAAAGGAACTTTGAGGAGAGTGAAGTCCTAAAATGTCTGAAAATGTGTGCAATTGATAAAGCACCTGGGCCTGATGGATTCACCATGGGTTTTTTCTTAAAATGTTGGGAGGTGGTAAAGGATGGCATCATGAAAGCTTTCCAAAACTTACATGAGCAGGAAGTGTTTGAAAGAAGTTTGAATGCAACATTTATTACTCTCGTCCCAAAGAAGAAGGGTGCTAAAGAATTGAGAGATTTCAGACCCATCAGCTTAATAGGCAGCATCTACAAGCTTTTTGCTAAAGTTTTGACAGAGAGAATGAAAGGGGTAATGGCTAAACTTGTGGATTCCCGACAAATGGTTTTTATCCAAGGAAGACAAATCATGGATGCAATGTTGATAGCTAATGAGGCAGTGGATTCCAGACAAAAGCAAAAGATTCCAGGAATACTTTGTAAGCTAGACATGGAGAAAGCCTATGACCATGTTAATTGGGAATATCTTTTGACCACAATGGGGAGATTGGGATTTGGGATGTAGTGGATCCAATGGATCAGACATTGTATCACCACTGTGAGATTCTCAGTAGTTATGAATGGATCCCCGGTTGGTTTCTTTAGTGCAAAGAGGGGACTGAGGCAGGAAGACCCTTTGTCTCCGTTCCTTTTCCTACTTGCTATGGAAGGGCTGAACAATATGATCAAATCAGCTAAAGTGAGGGGATGGCTCAGAGGTTTTGAGGTCAGCAGACCTGAAGTAGATAATGTGGAAATTACCCATCTATAATATGCGGATGACATATTGATATTACGTGATGCTGATGAAGGCCAACTAGAGATGTTGAGGGTGATCCTAGTGTTGTTTGAAGGGTTCTCTGGTCTATACATTAATTGGAGGAAAAGCCACCTCTATCCAATTACTGAAGTACACAACATGGAAGCTTTAAATGCTGTTCTGGGAGGGGAAATTGGAGCACTGCCTACATCATATCTTGGGATGCCTTTGGGGGCCAAATCTCAGTCATATGAAATCTGGAACAATGTGGTTGAGAAATGTGAAATGAAGTTCACAAGATGGAAATCACAATATCTCTCCAGGGGTGGCAGGTTGACCTTGATTAATTCTGTTCTTGATTCACTACCAACCTATATGATGTCAGTATTCCCAATTCCCAAAAGTGTAATCACTAGGTTGGATAAAATCAGAAGAAAATTTTTCTGGCAAGGAAACAGTGAGAGCAAAGGCTACAACTTAGTTAAATGGGATGCTGTGATAGTGGGAAAGAAGCATGGAGGTCTCAAAATAAGGAATTTGATGAATCAAAGCAAAGACCTTTTGATGAAATGGTTGTGGAAGTTCAATAATGAAGAACAGTCCTACCGGAAGGAAGTCATTGAGGCAAAATATGAAGAGGAAGATAACTGGATGACCAAAGAAGTGACTACACCATATGGGGTTAGTGTATGGAGATCCATTAGATCTCGGTGGTCTGAGTTTAAGGCTAACACAAAGATCAAAGTGAGGAATGGAGAGAAAACAGAATTTTGGAAAGACGTTTGGCATGAGGCAGGTAGGCTAGAGGTCTTGTATCCTGATAAATATTCTCTAGTATCGCACCAACAGAAGACCATAGTAGATCACTTGACTCCTCAAGGGTGGAACTTCATCTTTAGAAGACAATTAAATGATTGGGAGATTCAAAAGGTAGCGGATTTTTTCAACACCATTGGGCAATTTAATGGACTGGAAGGAGGTCAAGACATTTTGTGGTGGAAAGGCAATCGAAAGGGCAGCTTTAAGGTGGGTTGTGCATACAAATGGTTGAACCACATCAATCAGCTTTAAAGTCACTGGCCATGGAGAGGAATCTGGAAGTCAAAAATTCCACTCAAAGTGGCATGTTTTGTCTTGTTGTTAACCAAGGAGGCTGTACTGACTCAAGACAACTTAAAGAGAAGGGGGATACCATTATGTTCTAGATGTTTCTTCTGTGGGGAAAATGCTGAGACAGTTAACCATCTCTTTCTACACTGCAAGATCACTGGCCAATTATGGAGGTTATTCCTAAATCTTAAGGGTATGTCATGGACCATGCCTGCCAAGATCACATAAGCAATCCAGAGTTGGGAGGAAGCAGGAAAGCAATCCAAGAACAGAGATAGATGGAGAATTGTCTCAGCAAGTATATGGTGGGCAATATGGAAGGAAAGGAACTCTAGCGCTTTTGATAGTGTTGAGAATAGTGTGCAAAAAGTCAAACTAAATTGTCATATGCTACTATGTTTTTAGTGTAATCAATTATACTCAAATGATACTATCTCCATAATTGATGTACTAGACTCAATTTAGTAAAAGATAGTAGGATTTGAAGTACATGTTGTAAATACTGACCAGTACAGTTTTAGTACTGACTTTTGAGGAATAGACAAAGTTACCAATTTCAAAAAAAAAAAGGTTGATTGGACGCTTGATTTATTAATCACATTGGACCAAACATTGCTTATGCAGTTAGAGCCCGTTTGGATTAGCTTAAAAAAGTAGCTTTTAAGTCAAAAATAAAAAAAGTCAAACTTAAATGACTTTTAAGTCAAAAAATAAAAAGTAGGGGGGATTGTACGAATTATGTCGTAAGGATTGTAAGATATCTGAAGTCAACACTAGGGGAAGGCACTATGCTTAAGAATCAGGGGCGGACCCACGTTGTATCCAGGGAGTTCACCCGAACCCCCTCGGCAAAAAATTACACGGTATATATAAGGTAAATTTTCTGCATTTCTGTAGATATATATATTTTGAACCCTCTCAATAACAAAGAGAAATTGATGGCATAGTGGCAAGTACCCTTGAAACTAAACTGTATGTCACCGAATCGAATCCCAGTGAAAGCGTTTTCTTTTTTTCTTTTTTAGTTTCAGTTTTTTTTAGTATTTTTTTAAAAAATTTCAGTTCTGTTTTTCAATTTTTTTTTACTTTAAAAAATGTGCTAAAAGTTTGGTTTTAAACCCAAAAGAATTCAAGGTTTCCATTTCTAAAGGCTTATTTACACGTTTATACTTTTATTTTTCGACCCCCTGAACGAAAATCCTGGGTCCGCCACTGTTAAGAATCATAGTACAACTATAAATGGTTATTATGACTTGGATTGAGTTGCCATAGGAGAGAGATGACACTCAACAACTGGGTGCTTTACCTTTGTTGGAGGTGTTAGTTACGTGGAAGAGTTAAAAACAAAAGGTTGGTTTCTTGTCTAGCGCATAAGCTGAATCAGATCAATGGTTAGAGCAATTCAGGAGCTATTATGATTGAAATGGCTTATGCGGTAACTTGGTTTCCCTCATGAAGGTTCTATGGAATTATACTGTGACAATCAGTGCTATTAAGATTGCAGAAAATATGATACAACATGATTAGACTAACATGTGGAGATTGATCATAATTTCATTTAGTTGAAGGTCGAAGAAACAATTATTCAAGTTCATAGGTGCAGTAGAAACACAAAGCCAAAGAGAAGGAGGATATTATTTCTTAATAATCATTATGTAAAAGATGTATGATACTTGGGGGGTCGTTTGGTAGGGTGTTACAAGAATAATGCTAACTAGAGTGTATTAGTAATGTTTGTGTTAGTAAGACTTGTATTAGCATGCTTGCATTAATTATACAAAGATTATTTCTTATGCATTGTAGGTTTGATGTATTAAAAATAGCATGCACTGCATAATTATTTTTCAAAAATATTCATTTACAAAAATACCCTCCACAAATATGGTGGAAAAGATGCAAAAAAGATTTTGAGAGACAATCGGGTCTTTAACCATGCTAATGCATGCATTAAAACTCCTTGCATTACTAATACTATGGATTTTCATGTATAAGTAACACACTTCAATACACAATAGTGTGCATTAGTTATACGTAGGTTGTAAAAGTGTATCAAACAAAGTACTACTAATACACAAGGTAATGCATGCATTATTTCTTCTAATATACTATCCCAAACGACCCCATATACAATTACATACAACAAGTAGAGTCCTGTTACAACTACAAAGCTAAGGAGATACATTAGAGTTACAATGGGATTAGGGTTAGGATACAAGGTATACTACTTCTATTCTAACTCTACGTCGCAACATGTCCCCTCACGCTAGTGAGAGGTGGAAGACTCACTCCTAGCTTGCTTCAAAACTTTGTAAACTCTTGCTTTGTCAATGTCTTGGTGTGAATGTCAACTAGCTGATCTTTTGATCGAACAAAGCACGTGACAAGATTTCCTCGGGTTATCTTCTCCCTAACAAAGTGATAATCCATTTCACATGTTTAGTTCTAGCATGTAAGACTGGATTTATAGTCCACTAATGTTGTCACAAAACAATGTAGGAGCTGTCTTCAAGTAAACCTCAATATCTCTTAGGATGTAGGTGATCCAGGTGATTTCAGCTGTAGTAGAGGTAAGTGCCTTGTATTCTGCCCCAGCACTAGACCTTGACACTGTGTTGCTTATTGGAGGCCCAAGATATGCAGTTTGCACCTAGGTAAACATGTATCCTGTAGTTGACCTTGTTGTAGCACAACTCCCCAAATCTGCATCTGAAAACCCATTTAATCTGAGAGGTTATCTTGCAAGAGGCCTCAAGCCATATTGTCAAATACCCTTCACATATCTTATAATTCTTTTCACAGCTTGAAGATGCTCACTGTTTGTAGTTTGCATAAACTAGACTAACCAAGTCTAGTTAGAGTGAGATATTGGAGACTTCCTCCAATGCTCATGTACATAGAAACATCAACTGGACTACATGGATTCATGATTTAGGTTATATAATTTTATTTTTAGATATTTTAATTATTTTTAGGCAAACCCCTGCACCCGTATGCATACATAGATCCATATCCCTAAATCTTAAAAATTAGATCATGAAGGATCGGACCTCTAGATTCGCACCCGTATCGGACACCCGCACCTGAGTCCGAACAACTTAGCCATGCAGACTTTGCATATGTCAAGCGTGAAAGTGTAGAGAATAAAAAGGGTGTAAATCAGTAATGTGATGCACTTGAATGTAATATTTATGGATTACATGTTCAATATAGGATGCTAATTTTTTCCTTTTTCATTATTAAGTTTTATATTGAAGAAATCATAATTAAAATAGATTTCTATCATTTTGCATGTCGAGTAAATATTTCTTTGGTTGAGGTATGATAGCACGTGACTATACTATGTTCTAAAAATTAGAATGAAGGATTAATGTTCCACATAAGACAGTTCTAGATCTGCACACCATACATTGATATTCTAGTTTTATACACTTTCTAATAATTTGACCATGCTCTGGATGTCGATGGAAAAAGAAGTTTGGTTGCTAAGTCAAGTAATCATTCTTATTACTTCGTTACTGTTTCATGAGAAGTGTTAAGTAATAGAATTGAGGGAGGAATTCTTACTGTCTTCCTAACCATGGTGTCTTGATTAAATTTCATCATTTTTCAGTACTCAGGTGACGGAGAGACAGACAATTGTTGACACCTTCAATAAGGACACTTCCATATTTGCATGTTTGCTCTCCACAAGGGCTGGAGGACAGGGTTTAAACTTGACAGGAGCTGATACTGTTATCATACATGACATGGATTTTAATCCACAGATAGATCGGCAAGCTGAAGATCGCTGCCACCGGATAGGCCAAAACAAACCAGTTACAGTATACAGGTGTGTGTTGACTTCATAATCTTGGTTTTCTCTTGGCCAAACACATACTTAACTTGTCCCTAAATTTCATTTTGGCTCTCCACCTCAGCCTTGTTTCATTTTAACCCTCCAATTCCATTTTTAATGTACCATTTAAACACAAAATACTGACTGAACAGATAAATGAAATTGTTCACCTTTTAAAACCTGTGATGGATCCTTTTTAAGCTTAATATTCAATATTTTTATCGTCAACAACCTTCTTCGCTATTTATTTTCTCTATCTTCTCTTCAACCTCATTTTTCCTTCATCTACTTTACTTATCCATTTGTTTTCTTCATGTACCTCCTTTTCTATTTAACTCTCTCTATGTTAAAGATAATTTTCCCTTCTTTTAATTTACATAATTCATTGTATGTATAAAATTTTAAATATCAATTATATTCTTCGTTATAAAGGATTAAATAAAATGTTAAAATAATAAGTAAAGAGTTAGATTGAGGAGAACGATATCATATCAAAATTTAGATTTATAATTTACTCAAATGGTGTCCAAATATTTTGTTGATGCCATATAAATTCAAAAAGATGGATATATTTGTAATAACATAAAGATGTTTATATTAATTTGTTTCACTAATCAATCTCAAGTATAAATTATGTAATCAATTGAATATAGCTAAGTAATATATATTCTTGTATTGCTTAAAGAAGATAAATTAATACAATTAATGTAAAATACCAAGTAAATTTGAATAACTTGGAGAAAACAAAACACATGACATTATTAAATTAGATGTTATTTGTCTAACATGCATTGAACATTTAGTACTGGGTAATTTTTTTTGTACTTAAATGGTACATGAGAAATGGAGTTGGAAGGTTACAATGGAACAAGGCTAAGGTGAAGTGCAAAAATGAAATTTTGAGGCAAGTTAAAGGGGTTATGTGTTTGACCTTTTCTTTTCTATCACTTTCACATTGAAATTCTAGTAGTTCACACGTTTCCCTTTTGGCTTTCTCCTGGAAGGCTGGTGACTAGGAATACTGTTGATGAGAATGTATATGAGATTGCAAAGCGAAAACTTACATTGGATGCAGCTATACTTGAATCTGGAGCCCAAATTGAGAATGAAGGTGATGCAAAAACTATGGGTGAGATATTATCGTCTCTTCTGCTTGGTTAGGCGCGCCATGTTCTGACATGATTCAAACCAATATCATTTTGATCTATTGGCTTTCTTTTTCTTCTGTTTCTGCGTTTTCTGGTTTGCCCTCAAGAATTTCTGAGGGTGAATTGGAGGGTGGGGATTGATGTAGGATCCCTCCGTTCTCATCCTCCCCCGTCAATCATAAAATGCCATGTTCGCTAGGGCCTTCCTTTGGAAACAGAAAATTGGGCCAATCCCATGGCCCTGTTGTATTATACTAGAATAGATAGACTCCAGTTTATAAAAATGTAAAATACACTGTACTTCAAGTCTTGTCGTAGGTAAGCCCTTATTGTAATTTTTATTATAGCTTTGGTCATGCACTTTTCCTTGCTGCTGTTATCGCTCAAAGTAGTCTCCTATTTTGGTTGGACTTCCGCAATGAACACTTTTTGATTAAATTTAACAGCGTTTTTAGTTAATTCTAAAGTTGCTAGAGTCGCGTAATTGAGTGGCTTTTTCGTTTTTTTAAATGTAGTTTTTTTTTCGAATTTAAATGTAGTTTTTTTCCCGGTTTAAATGTAGTTCAAATTATCCTAGATTTAGGCATTTTAAAGTTGTTTAATGGATGAGCGAATTTTAGAAATTTCTTCTCTGTTGCTAGCTCTCTTCTTCGGCTGTAGTCTATATGTCATATAACAGCTATAAACGAAAACCTTTTGTTTTATTTTGTGTGTTGGTATTTGTAAAAAAAAAAAAGTCTTGCGTCATTTAGAAAGTAGTTTAATGGTTAACTGCGAAAATGACTTAATAACTGGGATGTGTGTCTGGGCCATTTAAGATATAATTTAAATTATTTGATTTTTGGATGGAAGAATTATAATCCAAATAAGCTTGGATTAGTGTGAATTTTTTCAAGTTCAGTTTTGGGTTGGTTGAATTTTTGGTAGATTTTTGAATCTTCCAAGGATGGCCATAATAATTAAAAACCTAGTAACCTTAAAATTTGCTACTTTGAATATATAACAACACAACTAGTGAAATTACACGAGTTTGGGGAGAGTAGAATGTACGGATGACTTATTACTACTTCGTAGAGGTAGAGCAGTTGTTTTTGAAAGACTATATCCTCAAGTTCAATAAATTCAGGTATAAAAAAGATAAAGAAAATGACGAAAACATACTAAGTAACAATAACAATAGTGCGATAAATGAAATATCAAAACAAGAACTATGATAATGACAATGCCAAATACCGTCCATTCTAAGCAAGACAACATTACACTACATATAAACCTTCTACTCTAATACGTGTCCTCCACACCCTCTTACCTAGGATTAGGTTCTTGGTAACTTGAAGTTGAGTCCTGTCTTATCACCTCTCTCCAATACTTTTTCGGTCTACCTCTTCCACTTTGTACCTATATAACCAACCTCTCACACCTCCTCACTGGTACATCTAAGAATCTCCTCTTCATATGTCCAAATCATCTCAATCTTGTTTCTATCATCTTGTCTACCACGGAGGTTACTCCCACCTTATTATAAATATCCTCATTTCTAACCTTATCACTCCTAATATGACCACACATCTACTTCAACATCTTACTCCGCAACATGTCTCTTCTAAACATGAGAGTTTTTGATAAGCCAACCCTCCGCCCCAATAATAAAGTCGGTCTAACGACCACTCTATAGAACTTATCTTTGAATTTTGGTGTGTCATAACCCAAAAATCAAGGTCATGATGACACACATCCCAAACCCAACCCGGTGTGTAAGCCGAATAAGATAACTTAAGAATTATATCAAATATTGCGAAAAAGAAGGTAAGTACACATACGAGACTTCTACAACAAAGTCAGGCCATAAGAGAAGAAAAATTGAGATACAACAAAGAATTTCCAAAACCTAGTATCATAAGTGTTAAAGAGCATTCTAATACAATATCTGAATTCAAAATTCAACCGTTGTCTTTGAAATATGCATAAAGACAGAAATGAAAAATGAAGTTTGAATGATGATCCGAACGAGGATCTCACCACAACTTCAAAGCTCAAATATTGCACAATCAATTCAGCCGTCTCAAGTACTAGTCATACTAAGAGCTACAACAAAAGGTTACAGAAGTAGGGGTGAGTACAATCCACTTATATTCACTAGGTTAGCCCGACTGAGTAAAGTAGAATACCAATACTTATAAAATAGACTATGAAACGATTCCACCGACATACAAAAAAGTCAAACATCGGCATCGATGCCAAAATTGTATATATATGAACGACGCGAGTAAAGTAAAGCTATACACAAATTTTATATAGAAAGGTTAATTACACAAATAGACAAGGCTAGCCAATGCAATGCAATGATAGAATGATATGGTGGAATCAAGGTTGTCACACAACCGGTCGTATACACCTCGCCGAGCTTAAGCTCCCAAGACAAGGACCCATAGGGGACTCATAGTCCATATACAAAAATCTCATAATCTCAATATCTCATCCCATTGCCACCTAACTCGTGGTCAAAGATTTTCAAGGTGTTTCACTTTCTTTCTCAAGATCGTACTTTCACGTTCTCAAATTTCCATGAACAATAATAAGGATGAATGCTCATAACAAATCCAATATGAAGGCATAATCAATCCAATGTATGCCTAAAAGAGTTCAAAAATGATAAGCCCCTAACTCAGGTATTTCCAGTCAAACATGCTAGAATAATCAACTCAAACCCTTCTCTCGGGCAATCTCATATAAAGCATGTGAAAATATCAACACAAACTCTCAAAGCAAATGACATATAAAAGGCCCTCAAACAGGCAAAACAACACAAATAAGCCTCAACACGGGTGAAATAACAACAATAAGCCCTCACACGAGCGTAATAACAACAATTAGCCCTCACACGGGATGAATATATATATATATATATATATATTCATCACTTGCTAATATTTCGGCCTCGTGCTACGATCTCATCCTATAGTGTAGTTTATAAGCATGGTTAACTACCAAATATAATTTGAAAGAAAGATAAGTCAAACCTATCTCGAGGGCTGAAACGTCACTTGAAATCACTCAATTGATGTTTTTCCTCTATCCACAGTCTTTAAATGATTCATAACTATCGAGAATCAAATCTACATGTTAAAAGAGTTCCAACGATACCCATATTGCTAAAGTTTAGAATCTGATCTAAAATCACCCTAAAAACTCGTCGAAATAAAAAAAAAAAAAAAGAAGGTAAAACTAGAATTTTGTTGGAAATTCATGTTCATCAAGTCAAAAGGAGACTATGGGTGAAAACCCAAGTGAAAATGAGTTGAAATCGAGTAAAAATTATTTGTTCAACTTTAAGAGAAAAACTCAAAATAATCTCATTTGAAATGCGGTTAAAAACGAAAATAATTGGAAAACCTTTGTCAAAAAACAGTTTACCCACAATACAAGGACCTTAAATTCCGAAAATCAATGAAAACTCATTCCAAATCGACCTTCAGATCAATAATTTTGATTTTTTACTTCGAGGTTTAAAATCTCCACTTTGTGGATAGAAATGATGAAATATGAAAGGGATATTGAAAAAAAGTAATATATGGTTAGAAATACATACCCAATGATTATGAGAGAAAAACGCATAAAAGATCACCTCAAATGGACCTTTCTAACTCCCAAACTGTCAAAAATCTGAAATGAGTTCAAATAGATTTCTAACTTAGTGATTTCGCTGCTAAAAATCATTTTCCATCACCAAAAGTATGCACCATCAATCTTTAAAACATCTTTTCTAACTTTCGAAACTCACTCGGAATCCAACAAACACGAACCAATAGTGCAAATTCAATAAACCATGTTTCAAAATCAATGGAATTGTCGGATTCAAAAAATATTTCATTACATAAATACCACCTCGGAATCCATTTAGGCCAAAATTTTAACTTTTTACCTAAATATTCAAATCACAACTTAAGGTCCTAGACTCTAACTGAGCACCCTACTAGACCAAACTTGACGTTTCAAATTCAATGAAACTGACAAAATCACCATCCGACGCTCGAATCACAAATTCCTGATCAAAGTCAACCATTTCAATATAACTCAAATTAAAAGCTTAAAATCACTAAAACCTCACTCGATCGCATCGAGAATCATGTCAACCATATCCCACACACATAATAAGCATTATAACACTAAGGGGAAGGGAAAAATGGTCATTTCACACATAAAAGCAATTTCTCACGAAATTAAACATTACACCATCCACCACTAAAACACGTGTTTGTCTTGAAACAAAAACAAACAAATAAAGTACCTGGATTGGTGAAAAGTTGAAGGTGTCTATATGATGCATATCAAACTCGACCTCCCGTGTATCCTCCTCAACAAGCTGGTATTTCCATTGATCTTTCATTGAATCAATATGCTTGGATCTCAACTATCTAGTCTTCCTATCCAAGATAGCAACAAACTCTTTCTAAAAGGACAAGTCCTAATCCAAAGCAACAGAGTCCCAATGGATCACATGGAAATCATCATGATGATATCGCTGAAGCATCGAAACATAAAACACGAGACGAACTTCTAGAAGGTTCGGAGGTAAAACCAACTTATAGGCTATATCTTCATACTTCTCCAAAATCTCAAAAGGGCCAAGAAATCGAAGACTAAGCTTTCCTTTTTTTCCAAACCTCATCACACTCTTGGCGGGCAACATTTTATGAAAAACCCGCTTACTAATAACAAAGGTTCACGAACATGCCTATCCTCATAGCTCTTTTGCCTACTCTGGGTAGTCACAATACACTGATGAATCAATCTCACGCTATTAGTGGAATCTGTCAATAGTATCCCACAAGGTCAAATCTCAAATGAATCAAACCTAAATTTTAGGAGAGTAGAATCAAGGGGGGAACAAAATTGTACTCGTACTATTATCAATAAAACATTCATGTTTATTCAGATTTTATTTGTGTGGTTGATTTATTTTCTATATGTTTAAAATTTGTTGTAAACAAATTGACACGCTCAGTGGGACCAAATCTGCCCTTCATCTCTTCCCTCTTAAATAAAGTTTGAAAATCTAAAGATGCAAATGTGAAAGAATGAGTACTTCAAGCCTCATCTTTGAGTTTCATCAAGTCTACACTTCGACAAGCCTTGAAGCAGGGGACATTTGTAGATATTGAAATTTTGTAGGACTCTATAAGACATATTCAATTTGAGTTGGGACTCTACAGGGTGTGTTCAACTATCCAATTAGAATTCTTGGAGGCTACTCAACACTAAACCCTTGTTCATACCTATATAAATGGTACTATATTCTCTTGAAAAGGCATCTCAAATATCTAAAATATTCCACAAATCCATGAAATATTCATAAAGAGATCAAATTCAAATCATCTTAATTCGAGAAATACGCCACTAATGGCTCTCGAATGCCGAATATCAAGTCCAAATCATCCTAGTTTGAGAAATACACAACTAACAACCCTTATATTATGTAGATCAAGTCTAAGTCATCATAGTTTGAGAAATACGCCACTAATGGCCCTCAAATTATGTAGATCATGTCCAAATCATCCTAAGTTGGGAAATACGCCACAAACGACCCTTGAATTATGGATAAATATCTTATGAGAGAAGAATCAAGGGATCAACATAATAGTACCTGCAATCTTGATGAATAAAATTATGTTTCTTCATACTTTTTTTGTGATTGTAATTTATTTTCTGTCACTTTAAAATTTGTTGCAAACATATCAACATAATAGTACCCGCAATCTTGATGAATAAAATTATGTTTCTTCATACTTTTTTTGTGATTGTAATTTATTTTCTGTCACTTTAAAATTTGTTGCAAACAGACAGTAACATTTTATGTTTGTTTACTCCGTCAGATTTTTTATCTTTTTGTTATTGAATTTTTTTGAATAAAATATAATCTAAAACATTACTGAGAAATACAATTATACTAGCTTTGTGAAATTTCAAAAAAAAAATTATTTTGGTGATTTGATTTTAATAATGACTTGTTTTGGTAAAAAATTCTATAACTCATACTACATTTGGTAGGTAGATAGAAAGTAGGTTATACTCAGATATATAACTAATACATATATAAGTTATGAACGAAATCTATAAATTATTTTATGTAGAATAAAATGTGAAATAATTAATCCATGTATAACTAATTTCCGCATAAAATAATACATGAATTCACTCATAATGATTTCTATATTATTAATACATGTATAAAATAATTCATAAATATAATTAAACTCATAATTAATCCATATATTATTAATACATGTATAAATCTAAGTGATTAGCAAATAACGTGTGCAATCCCATTTGTTTGATTTTCTCAAATATATTGAGCGTGTTGAATTCGACATCAATAGAGAAAATAAAACAAAAGCAATAGCTTATAGCTCAAGCATTTTATAGTTTATGATGTAGTCCCTCTGTCCCTAATTGTTTGTTCATTTTTGAGTTGACACACCTATTAAGAACACAATTATTGACATAATGAGTTTATCATTTTACCCCTATTAATTATGAAGTGGATGAATTAAAAATTTAAAATTTTCAAGAAAGTTCTACCTTTTTCAAAGTAATTAATTGAGGATATAATAGGTAAAAATATTTTATTCTTTCTTAATTTATCAAAGTGAATAAGTAATAGGGACAACTAAAAAAATAAAATAAACAAATAATTAGGGACAGAAAAAGTAATAAAATTGTAAACATGTCGATCCGTTAGCAAAATAGACAACTAGGATAATTATATAATTATATTTATATTATTTAGAAAGCATTGAATTGCTAGACAAAGAAAACCTAAAAGTAGGTGAAATCGTGTTTGAAGAATTCTCTGCCACGAAGTCTAAGTCGTCGTCTTCCTCACCCTCAAACCAAAGTGCCATTCTTTGTGTTCGATTTAATAATACTTGTCCATTATTGAGTTTGATATTTTTTAAGAAATTATAAATATAAGTGTACTTTTAATATATCAAGTTATCAACCTTAGAATATATAATAAATATAATATCAAAAAATGATTATAATTAATAATAAGAATAAATTAAAAATTAATATAAAAATTATTCATTAATTTCATAAAATGGACAAATATTATTAGACAATCCATAATAATATAGTGGACAGTATTATTGGATAATTAGGAGTCGTTTGGTGTGAGGGATAGATATAAATAGTGATGAAAAAGAAAATAGTGATGAAATAAAGTTTTTATATCTTGTTTGATTGTCATGTTTGGGATAACTTATCTCATCATTTGTATCATAGTGATGAGATAAGCTATCCATATACATGGTGGGATAAATTATTATAGCATAGTTAATCCCAGCATAATTAATCCTGGGATAACTTGATGAGAAATGTTCAAATTAACACCCATTTTGTTTAGAGAAGTTGCGATATAATGAGTTGGGCTATAGAGCCAACGACATTGTACTCTTGTAATCCCTCCATGCCCGAACCAATTTTCCATGGCTCTAACCCAAAAAAGTTGTTTTTTTCTGTCTTGCTTTGGATTTTCCGATCATGAAAAGGATAAAGTGAAATCTGTCAAAATTAAAAGGAAAAACAGTTCCTGCTTCTCTTTTATCAAATTCCACAGAAAAAAATGGTCGTCAGCGAAAACAGTTTCAATCAACAAAAATAGAGAAGAAATTCATGTGTTCAAGTCTCGGCAGCTTCCGACTTCAACTACCCTTTACGTGCTGGTTACCGATAACAGCAAGGCATGTTCACTTTTATAAATTATTCCATCCGTCCAACAATTAGGGCGTACAAATCAAATCGAAAAAAAATAATAATTTGTGGTTTGATTTGGTTGGTTTGGCGTTAGAAAAAAAAACGACTACTCTTAATTTGATTTGATATTCAAAGAAAAAAAGTCAAATCGAACTCAAACCAAACCGACATAATATAAATATATAATTTTATTTTATTTATAGATAAAAAATATTATTTATAATCTACTTTGTTAATAAATTTTAGTTAGTTTATAGTTTTCAATGTTTATATATATTATTTCAAATTTGGGCTTGTAAAATTTTGTAAATATTTTATTTTGTATTAAGATCAGAAGTTACAATAATATTGTTATAGTTTTTCAAATTCGAAGTTAATAATTTACTTTGTAAATATTTCGTTTTGTATTCAGTTTGATTGTAACATTTAATTTTATTAATTTAACATACTGAACGTTGATATTTAAAAAAGATATATTTGTACTTATGTGAATTTTATCGTCTTTTCGAAGATTTCTATTCATTTAACATTTTTTAACTTTAGCTTATCACACAGGTAAGTGAAAATATATTTGATCTCTTTTTCAAACACCGTATAGTTGTAAAAAATCGAAAAACCGAAAGAACTGACTAATGCCGAAACTGAAAAACCCGACTTTATGTGGTTTGATAAGGTTTTTAGATTTAATAAACCGACATAATTGGTTTATGTATTTTTTAATGAAAAACCAAACCTAACCGACCTATGTACACCCCTATATACCAACAGTAGTTGTCCACCGTATTATTTTGAAATGTCCAACAATTCTTGTCCACCACTTTATCAAATCAATGGATAATTTACATTTAGTTCTTAATTTATTTTTATCAATAATTATAGTCATTTCTCTGTTATATTTTTCAAGACATTGAATTTTGTATAATCAAAGGTGATACAGTAAAATAATCTTTCTGTTTATAATTTTTTATGAAGTGTGCAAATTCAATAGGGACAAGTATTGTTGGAAAGAGGGAGTAGTAAACAATAAACAATATGTTTTTGCTAATAATTTATTTATAACATACTCCCTCTGTCTCAATTTATGTGACACTTTTTAAATTTTAAAATTCAAAAAAGTCTATATTTTTACAGTAGATTTGTCATATTTCTTTTAAATATTTTAAATTTTGATTGTTATGATTTATACTATTTTTTACATAGTTTATAAATATATAGATTTTATTTAAAAAAGGATAATTTGATATGTAAATTTTCAATCAAACTTAAATGACTCTCAAAAAACGAAAAATATTACATAAATTGAGACATAAAAAATACTTTATTTAATTTAGGAATTCAATGTTCAGAAAAATTATATTGGGTATTCTAAGCTATACATATTTAATCAAGGAATTCAAAAGTTCAGAAACATATATAGAGGGAGTTCAAAGAATAGTTTAATGTTTTACCTTGATTGTCGATCGATATTAAAATTGGACTTTAATTTATTTATGAAAGAAAAACCCAGTTTGTGGAACAAAATTGGAAAGTGGTTAAGTAATTTTGGATAGGTTCCTCTCTGTTTCTTTTTTGTCCATTTCTCCAATATTTTTATTTGAATGAGAGACACATGTCATAGATTGGAGATATAATAAATGAAAATTAAGTCTTAATTATGATTAATATATTAATTATTTTATATATTTGTTTTTAAAATATTTTTTAAATTCCATAATTTTAGTTATACATGATATCTTTCCTACATATATTTAAAACTTTCTTTACTTGCCTTTAGTAAAAACAACTGTGCTTGCTTCCAGGGGTGGAGCCAGCATGTCTTTAGGGGTTCATCCGAACCTCCTTCGGTGGAAAATATTACTATATATACATGGTTAAAATTATTTTTTAGATGTATATAATAGATGTCGAACCCCCTAAGACTAGTTCATATGTTTACTCCTTCGGATTTTGAACCCCCTTATTGAAAATTCTGGCTTCGCCACTGCTTGCTTCTGAAATTTTGTTTTTTCATTTGTTACTTTGTCCCATCCCAAATTGTTTTTAGTCTAATTTGAATGTTTTGGAAAAGAATTTTTAAAAAAAATAAAGAGAAGAGAAAATTGGATATATGTTACTTGAATTTAGTACAACTTTTTTCCAGTCAAAATTTATTATATTTTAAAAAAATTGAGTCGAATTTTCGCCCGTCATTCAAAAAGTATTTTGGATGTCAAATTACAAAGAAGATGCGTATTTTACGATCAATATTATATCAATAGAGAAATTGTGTTTTAAATGTTTTATTTGAAAGATTTTAATTCAAAATATATTTTACTTATGTTAAAATTTGAAATATAAAATAAAAATATAGAAATCAGAAAAAGGAAAAGAAGGATGTTTTTTTTATATATATATATATATATTTTAAGATATGCATGTTAAATTAACAAGAGAGAACACGATAAATATAATTTTTGGTATTGCATAGAAACTTGGTCAAGACATTAATTCTAATCGCTAAGGTGATTAATCCCTCATTAATAATTTAGCGCTTGATGATACTTCTTTTTTGTTTCTAATTACTTGTCCATATTTTTTTAGTTGTGCCTAATTACTTGTCGATTTTGACAAATCAAGAAAGGACAAAAATAATTTCCTTATTGTACCCTCAATTAATTATTTTGAAAAAGGTAGAACTTCTTGAAAATCTTAAGTTTTTTAACTCATTCACATCATAAATTAATAGGGATAAAATGATAAACTCACTATGCCAATCATTGTTTTCTTAATAGGTGTGTCAATTCAAAAATGGACAAATAATTAGGGACAGAGGGAGTATTTTCTTGGCTATTTTATTTAGATTACACTAAAATTAAGTAATTTGTGTGTTTTATAAAATTTTACTCGCAATGTATTTATGTTAGGCAAAGATGATGGTGGAGAAGTGCAAAAAGTTGGAATATTCCTCTTGCAAAAAGGGGTTATTGAGAAGCTTTACTAGTGGAGAAGACAAGCATGACACTTCTAACGTTATTTGGAGGTCAATACTAATGGTGACACTAATTACAATGTTGTTTTGGGGCAAGTTTTGTGCCATTCTTTGTACCTCTTCATGCTTATATTTTCTCCCAACAATGAAAAGCACTTATCATGGAACATAATGTGAACTCCAACCTATACAACAAGGAGGTGGTGTTGAATCGATTTATACATTCTAGAGACAAACCATCCAAATGTTGTTCCATTTTAATGGTTTTCTATTTTTTGTATTGCTTTCTCTTTTGGGGGGATGTAATTTCTTTTTTCAAATACATGCATTCCTATTGTTTTTCTTTTGTGGTTTATTTATGCTTTCGAAGGGAGTGTTGAAACATGTGAAAACAAGGGGCAAATTTGTAAATTTATGGCACTAAGTATAACTCAATATCAAAAGTTCGTTCCTAACGGGAGATTGTTCAAGTTCATATGAGCATGGATCGGGAGTCCATTCAAAAATTGATTTAATCTTAATATTTTGTAAAGATATGACACTTGAGCATGCTTAGCTCCAAAAGATAGTTTATGAGGGAAATTATCCAAGTCCACATAAACATGCCACCGTTAAATCTTCAACCAATATGAGACTTTAATTCACTCTAATAACATTTCCGTAAAAGATTATCTCATTTCTACATTTATTTATTTATTTAAAAAGTATGTAGCACCTATTTTCAATTATTTCAAGTTACTTAAACCATAATAATAAATTATGACGGACAATTTCATTCGTGGCGAGGTATCAGCTTAAGATTCATACGTCTGTTCTACTAACACTACAAAAAAATTGTCAAAAAACGACGGCCAAAAGCGACGGACTGCGTCGTTTTTTTGGTCAAAATCGACGGAAAAGCGACGCAGTCACCTCCGTCACTTTTTAACCCGACGCTTTTCAAAAAGCGACGGACTGCGTCTCTTTTCAAAAAGCAACGGATTTCGTCGCTTTTCAAAAAGCGACGGACTGCATCGCTAAAAGCGATGGACAGAGTCGCTTTTTTACAATTTTTTTTTTAAATTTTTTAACAAAAGCGACGGACTCCGTCACTTTATTTTAATTTTAATTTTTTTATTTCTAAAAGGCGATGCAGTCTATCGCTTTTCTGGAAATCTTATTTTTGAAAATCCCAGAAAAGCGACGGACTAAACCACGTTGTCCGTCGCTTTTTCTGCAATATTTTTGACAACAGCAGCTGGTAATTTCTGCTGCCCACCTGCAAATGCAATTCAATTCAATTCTACACTATTCAGCCCAATCAAACACACATAATTATAAACAATCTAAACAAAACATAAAACAACAAACTTAAAATAACATTCAAAAGTATCTAAATCATAAATTAAAGACTTATAAAGTCTTTTAAAATTCATTTCAAAATTTCAAAAAGTTCATAAATGTCCAGAGATCTAAACTAGGGAGTGAGATTTACATAATCATCCTCATCACTCTCGTCGTCGATGTCATCGGGAGCCGAAGTAGTAGGTCGACGAGCGAGGTTCATCACTTGTTCCTTGATTTGCTGAACGGTCTCACTCATGCTTTGTTGTTCAGTTACTCTTCTCCGCTCCGACTCTGCTAGTGCCACTGTAAGTTTAGCTATTTGATCCGACATAGCAGCAATATGAACACCGTCAAGTGCCTTAGCTTGACGTGACGATCCAATACCTTTTAAGCCTAACTGAAGTCGTCTAACATCATTTAGAGAGCCTAGACCATAGCATCTACCCTTGTGTGTCCTCCCTACCACTTTTTCTTTCCAAATCTGGGTGGACAGTTTAGGTGTCAATTGGACCGAACTATCTAGATTCTCAGCGACGTATTGATGAAAGTCATTCTGCATATTAAATATAAAAATTGACAACAATATATATACATATCATAAATATATTCACTATTAATATATATTATTCATATTAAATAACTTACAAAAGTTCGTTCGGCCCTTTCCTCCACCCACACATCCGGATCCGACTCCTTTTCTTTCTTCCTAACATGAGTCTTCTTGAAAACCTCTGGTTCAATGGGAGTGCGTCCTAATTCTTTTTCCTATAAATAAAAACTGAAATTTATAACGATATATATGAATTAGCTAATTATTTACTTATCTCTGTGATTGGTTTCCATATCCTTTCGGGTAGATGGTTAAAAACAATAGGAATTAAAGTTTCCATGAAAACATGACAATCATGACTTTTCATGCCTATCAATTTTCCTTCATTCATATCTGTCCGCTTTCCTAAATTCGAAGCATAGCCCTCCGGCATCCTCAAATTTTTAACCCACTCAATAATTTCACGTTTCTCATCCAATGTGAATGAAAAACTGGCTTTGGGCTTAACTATTTTTCCATTATGTAATTCCTGCAGCCATAACTCTTTTCTCCTACAATATTCTTTTATGTCCATTCTAACCAGCACCAGTTTCATAATGCATATTATACATCCACAAACGATGATCCATCTACAAAAATATAGATATTCAATTATATTATAAATAAAATTTAATAATAAATTTAGTAGTAGTAGTCCTAAAACTAGTTTAGTATTGACTTAACCACATTATTTAGTTTAACTTATTTAAACAACTTAACAACTTTTTAACTTGAACTAGTTTAGTTTTGACTTAATTCAACAACTAAATCCATCAACAAAACCACATTTTTTAATTTAACTTATTTAAACAACTTAACAACTTTATAACTTTAACTAGTTTAGTATTGACTTAATTCAAACAACTAAATCCACCAATTAACTAAATCACATTATTTATTTTAACTTATTTAAACAACATAACAACTTTAACTAAATCCACCAATTAACTAAATCAATAGGATCAACTAGTGTTGGTATTTATGCTTAACAAATATATTATTTCTAAATTTAAAGCTAAGTGTCAACACTAGATGGACACAAATCGATCTTGCAAGAAAATCAATTTAGTAATCAATAGGATCAACTAGTGTTGGTACTTATGCTTAACAAATATATTATTTCAAAATTTAAAGCTAAGTGTCAACACTAGATGGACACAAATCGATCTTGCAAGAAAATCATTTTTGTCATCAATAGGATCAACTAGTGTTGGTACTTATGCTTAACAAATATATTATTTCTAAATTTAAAGCTAAGTGTCAACACTAGATGGACACAAATCGATCTTGCAAGAAAATCAATTTTGTCATCAATAGGATCAACTAGTGTTGGTACTTATGCTTAACAAATATATTATTTCTAAATTAAAGCTAAGTATCAATACTAGATGGACACAAACACATTATTGAAAAAAATTGTACTTGAACTTTAGAAATTTAGAAGCACCAACCTTATCTCCTACTTTGATGAAAGAAGCAACATAGTCTTGTATCAACTTTTTTAGATGTTGAGCTTCCTCAATTGCCTAGCACGAAAAGTTCAAAAATTAGTTAAATATAAACTTCAAATCCAAGAATATTAGTTTATATATATATATATATATATATATATTCAAGTTTTCAATTCAAGTTCATATCTAATTTCTAAACTTAATTAGTTATATAATCAAGCTAATTAGTTCCAAGTTCAAGTTCTAATTTCAAGTTCAAGTCTAAGTTCAACTTCAAATTCTAAATTCATGTTCTAAGTTCAAGTTCAAGTTCTAATTTCAAGTTCAAGTTCTAAGTTCAAGTTGAAATTCTAATTTCAAGTTCAAGTTCAAATTCTAAGTTCAAATTCTAAGTTCAAATTCTAATTTCAAGTTCAAGTTCAAGTTCTAAGTTCTAACTTCAAGTTCAAGTTCAAATTATAAGTTCAAGTTCAAGTTCAAGTTCTAATTTCAAGTTCAAGTTCTAAGTTCAAGTTCAAGTTCAAGTTCTAATTTCAAGTTCAAGTTCAAGTTCTAATTTCAAGTTCAAGTTCAAGTTCAAGTTAAAGTTCAAGTTCTAAGTTCAAGTTCAAATTCTAAGTTCAAGTTCAAGTTCTAAGTTCAAGTTCTAATTTCAAGTTCAAGTTCTAAGTTTAACTTCAAATTCTAAGTTCAAGTTCAAGTTCTCATTTCAAGTTTAAGTTCTAAGTTCACGTTCAAATTCTAAGTTCAACTTCACGTTCTAAATTCAAGTTCAAGTTCTAATTTCAAGTTCACGTTCTAATTTCAAGTTCAAGTTCTAAGTTCATGACATTCAAACATTCATCATCTAAATTCATGACATTCAAACATTCATCATCCACTCATAACACTTCAATTACTAATTTCTAACTTCAAATTATTAACACTTTACTAACTAGTCCTAAAATCAAATCCAAAAGAATCCCAATTCAACCTCAAATTCTAAGTTCAACTTCAAGTTCTAAATTCAAGTTTAAGTTCTAATTTCAAGTTCAAGTTCTAAGTTCAAGTTCTAAGTTCAAGTTCAAATTCTAAGTTCAAGTTCAAGTTCAAGTTCTAAGTTCAAGTTCTAATTTCAAGTTCTAAGTTTAACTTCAAATTCTAAGTTCAAGTTCAACTTCAAGTTCTAATTTCAAGTTCTAGTTCTAAGTTCACGTTCAAATTCTAAGTTCAATTTCAAGTTCTAAATTCAAGTTCAAGTTCTAAATTCAAGTTCAAGTTCTAAATTCAAGTTCAAGTTCTAATTTCAAGTTCAAGTTCTAAATTCAAGTTCAAATTCTAATTTCAAGTTCAAGTTCTAAATTCAAGTTCAAATTCTACGTTCAAGTTCTAATTTCAATTTCAAGTTCTAAGTTTAAGTTCAAATTCTAAGTTCAAGTTCAAGTTCAAGTTCTAAGTTCAAGTTCAAGTTCTAATTTCAAGTTCAAGTTCAAATTCTAAGCCAAGTTCAAGTTCAAGTTCTAAGTTCAAGTTCAAGTTCAAGTTCAAGTTCTAAGTTCAAGTTCAAGTTCAAGTTCAAGTTCAAGTTCAAGTTCTAAGTTCAAGTTCAAGTTCAAGTTCAAGTTCTAATTTCAAGTTCAACTTCTAAGTTCAAGTTCAAATTCTAAGTTCAAGTTCAAGTTCTAATTTCAAGTTCAAGTTCTAAGTTTAACTTCAAATTCTAAGTTCAAGTTCAAGTTCAAGTTCTAATTTCAAGTACAAGTTCTAAGTTCACGTTCAAATTCTAAGTTCAACTTCAAATTCTAAGTTCAAGTTCAAGTTCTAAATTCAAGTTCTAGTTCTAATTTCAAGTTCAACTTCAAATTCTAAGTTCAAGTTCAAGTTCAAGTTCTAAGTTCAAGTTCAAGTTCTAAGTTCAAGTTCAAATTCTAAGTTCAAGTTCAAGTTCTAAGTTCAAGTTCTAAGTTCAAGTTCTAAGTTTAACTTCAAATTCGAAGTTCAAGTTCTAATTTCAAGTTCTAGTTCTAAGCTCACGTTCAAATTCTAAGTTCAATTTCAAGTTCTAAATTCAAGTTCAAGTTCTAAATTCAAGTTCAAGTTCTAATTTCAAGTTCAAGTTCTAAGTTCAAGTTCAAGTTCTAATTCTAAGTTCAAGTTCAAGTTCTAAGTTCAAGTTCAAGTTCTAATTCTAAGTTCAAGTTCAAGTTCTAAGTTCATGACATTCAAACATTCATCATCTAAATTCATGACATTCAAACATTCATCATCTACTCATAACACTTCAATTACTAATTTCTAACTTCAAATTATTAACACTTTACTAACTAGTCATAAAATCAAATCCAAAAAAATCCCAATTCAACCTAAAATTACATATTCTCAAGTTTAAACTAGTCCTAAAATACAAAAATGCTAATTCTTCACTAACTAACAATGCCCAATTTTTTCTTAAAAAACCCTAAAATAAAAATCTTCAATTATCTATACCTAACTAACAATAACCAAATCAAACTAACAATTGAATAACACAACCCAACAAACAGAAACAATAATATACTAACAAACAATCAATTATAATCAGTATAATTGAAAAAAAACTAAAATTTAACCCCCCCTACCTGCAGCGACAGGGAAGGGCGGCAGGGGACGGGGAAGGGGAGCACTGGGAGAGGATGACGATGGCGACAGCGATGGCGACGATGGCGATGGCGACGGCGACGGCGACGGGAGGATCGATATATATATATATATATAGAGAGAGAGAGAAGGGAGAGAATAAGAGTGAAGAGAGAGAGAAAAATAAGAAAATGGCAATATGTCTTTTAGATATTTAATAAAAAGCCATGGACAGTGTCTCTAAGTCCGTCGCTTTTTTAAAATATAGTTGACCAATATTTTGACCAAAAAGCGATGGACTAAGAGATGCCATTCGTCACTTTTTTTAAAATTAATTAATAAAATAAAATAAATTTAAAACGACGAACAACGTGGTTATTTTTTAATTTATATATAATTATTTTTAATTAAAAGCGACGGATGACGTCTCTATATATATTAAATAAATAATTATTAATTATATATATATTTAGCGCAAAAATCCGCGAAAAAAGCGACGGACTAAGAGATACCGTCCTTCGCTTTTTGTAAAATAATTTAACAAAATAATTTTTTTAATTAAAAAGCGACGGACAGTGTAGCAAAAGGCGTCGCTTTTTGGAGTGACGCCGTCTGTCGCTTTTCTGTCCGTCGTTTTTAAGCTGTTTTTTAGTAGTGTAAAAAGAGCATATTATGTTAGGATCACCATATATTTTGATAGTGTGACATCATTAAGAGGTGACCCGAAAGGGGAAAGCATCGATTTAGAGGTTTGAAGTGCGCATGTTTAGCTTCGAGGTAGAGACTACGACTTACTATCCTTAAACATTGCTGGTTGATTGTCCTAGCATGATAATTTGCCAATTGTTGGGTTGGTATTTAACATTATTTCTCGTGTTATTATTATATGATTGATTTTGCCTTGTTTTGATTGTATCGAGAATTATTAGATTGATCACGAGTAATTCGATATTATATTGTTTCTGTGAGTTGTGAATAGACTAGAAATACCTTAGTGTCGATGATATTGAACCTTAGCCTAGGTTGGCAGATATTTTCCTTAGATAATGGTTTATGTGGTCTGTGAGGCTAGATTAATGAATTGATTAGGTTAGATACGACCCTCTAGGCTAGGTTATGAAATTTAGGTAGCCCTATTGGTATGTGTGACTGGTTGACTCTGATAAAATGACTATCTAGACTCGTTTAGGATCCTATTCCTTTTAGTGCTATAATTGGCCTGAGATGGGATTCTGGGAAGGGCTAGTAAGTCTTGCCACTATTCCAATGTAAGATTCTGAAATATGCTAAGGTCTGTACAAATGATCCAATGTAGGATTCCCAGATGCTATCTTCTATGTAGTCATTTCAATGTAAGATTTCGGGATTGACTTAGTGTCATACCCCAAAACTGAGGAGAGGCGCGACTGGCATCCCTCGCCGTACTTGACCAAGAGAACTGACTAAAACCTGTCACGACTCGATTTCACAGGTCATGATTGCACCTACTATACCCCATGGTAGGTAAGCCTAACCCTTAGCCTAGAGCCATAAACAACGAACTACCAACCAAAATTCAACAATAAGAAGCATAAAGCTTAGAAGCGAAGAAAGGATAATAGACAAAAATACAAAACATTAATAATCCCAAGACTTTACACCAATCAGTAATCGAGCATCTAATCAAAATAAGATTAAAAGGTTTTTGCAAATACTAAATACCTAAAGACTGTCTATGAATACAACATAAAGACTAAGCCTACCCACAAATAGACGGAAATCGACAACTCCGAATTTGAGGAGATCACACAAGTCTTTGAAATTCCAAGCTGCTCCGCACGACTCCAAATAACTGGCGATAACCCTAACAAGGATCTGCAGGGGGCAGAAGTGTAGTATGATTACCGAAAATGGTACTCAACAGGCACATACATCGGAGCTTAAAAGATAACAAAAGCATAAATAACAAGTAATAAGGAGAGCATAGCACAAGTAACTAAACATGAATGCTAAATTTCATATATAATAAAGAGTAGAAACATGATACAAGGAGTGAGAAGCGGAGTCAAGAACGTCCCTAGAACAGGGCGAAACAACCTAATCGTGAGCAAGTAAGATAACAAGTCAACTACCAAGGCTCTGGAGGACCCACAACCACAATTCTAAAGTCAAAGCCTATAAGCTAACAAGAAAGCAATATCATTGAACAAAATATAGTCAAACAATAACCTAACTAGATGCCCATAAGCCCGGTAGGTACATACATCAAACATAACCCAACCGACCCCCAGAAATCGGAGGGTACAATCAACAACACAAGTATACTAGTGATAGACATTGCATATGAATGAAGAGGATGCAGTAGGACCATTATAGAAGTGCTACGAATCCGAACCCAAGAAGCAAAAAATAGGCTTCGAGCCCAAGTAACCACAACCATAGTCAACTCCTAGCCCAGCTAGCAAGAGTGACAAATAATTCTAGACCGCCCATCCAGCTAGTTCACTCATTGCCTAGCTAGCAAGAGTGACTCGAGGCGTGTTGACTCCGAAGAGGATCTCAATATATCAAAGCTACCCAGCCAGCCAGTCTACTCCCAGGGGCGTACGCCTCCTACCTAGTAAGAGTGACCGGGGGCGTGTCAACTCTGAAGATGATCTTAAAGTAGCAAAAACATGCAAGAAAGGGCGATGACGCGCTGACTAGTCAAGTAAAATTTTCGTGCATCCCAAATGCCTCTAATATCTTAAGTATAAAAAGAGCACATCCCTGACACCTCGTGATATAAAAGCCAATAAAATCAAGTGGTCTCGGTGGTACTACTAATGTTAAAACCAGTTTAGGATAAAAGTCATGTAAAACATTATTTCATCATGAATAATAAATATGTTGATTCTTGAATCGGGATGAGAATGAACAAACAATCGATACATGCCATCACCAATAATAAAACAAGGCACTAAAGTGAAATGACCATACAACCCACCAAAACACGCTACCAAAGAGAAGAGTACTAACGTGGGATCCAATTGGTCCTTGCATACGGTCTCGAGCCTAATAATATAATTAACCTCAAGTAATAGTATAACAGGTTTACCGCTAAACAACAAGCGAAGGAACCAAATGAGAGGTCTCAAATCAATAAAAAGGGGAACCAACTCAAGGGATGACACCCCACCCCAATCATACCGCTACAGTCCGTGACTAAACATAGCTAGGACCAACCCACGACTACAATGGGCCGCCAAAGTCTCTAGCTCCAACGCAAGGAGAACAACCCAATACAATCCTTAGAAGGAGAAAACTATAACTTCGAGGGCGGTAAAACACAATCTGAAGCACCTAAAGTCTAACCTAATCTAAGTCCACAAAGTATCAATCTTAATAAGGATAAGAAACATCATCTATACCACAAGAAAAACTACAAGCCTAAACTAAGGACCCCAATACCCATACTATGCCCAAGGCTTCTATGAAATAATAAAAGGATGGAATAACAAGAGGAAAGCTAAATAATCAGAAAATACAATCGAAAAGTACATAAATTTATACTAGGCTTTACCTAACAAGCTCAATCAAAAAATTTGACCGAAGCCTACCTCAAAGATGATCACGAGAGCTTCGCATCAACCACATAATAGCAATCCACTTCCAAATTGCCTCCAAACACTGCGAATCTATCAAATTATCGATCATGATGTCATTACAAATGTTTTGAAACTAAAATTGCAACAATTGGAAATGGACCCTAAATCAAGTAAAATTGCGATAGTGGTACCCATACTAGAAAAATCCAAAAAATGACTCTGTCAAAAGGTCCTGAACGACTAACAGAGCTTGTGCCTGAAGCAAGGCTCAATTTCATGCTCGGAACAACCCAAACCACCACATGTATTTAAAACACCAATTAAAGAAATACAAAAGAGAGATGGAAGCCCTTTCGGGGTGTAATATACCTCAAACAAAGAGCCTCCAACACTTCTCGAACACTCTAACACGTAGCCACAAAGTTTCTGGATGTCGACGACTTCAATTCACCTCAATCGGAGCTTCCAAGCTCAAGCTATGACACTTTAGAAATGAGCGTTGAAGCTAAAATTTTGGGATATAAATAGCCGGAAATGGTTGTTAAAGGTCGATTCCGATCTCTAAAGGCTTAAACTCTGGTCGCTAAAAGCATGAACTAGATATCAACACTTCAGTTGGTTTGCTCCAACTCCGAATTCTTCAACTAGGTGTTAGGATTCATTCAGAGCTTCGTGCGTGCAAATGAAATATGCTACACCATTGAATTAGGCAATCTGGACTCAACAGAACCATCAAAACATCCACCCGAGGTCATCTTGATGAAAAGTGGGTCCTACACCCAAGTTACATGTTAAGCTAAAATCCACAAAAGGCTCAAAATGAGATCGGAAGCCCCAAGAACCACACGAAAGGTCGTTCTAGGCCAAACTTAACATTCTGTAGCTAACCAGGCTGACATAATTCTCATCTGAGCACGTTTATCAAGAATGTTGACCGAAGTCAAATCTTGACCAAAGTTTCAAATTTAAAACGCCTAACCGCACAAACTCACACAAGAAGTCTCGGGGACCAAACAAGACATGCCCTATCCTAAAATGCCCCCTTTGAAGCTATTGAAACCATTGGAATTACATTCTAAGGTCGTCTTCCTAAACTTTTGATCGAAGTCAACTGTTTAAGTTTCAAATGCTCCAAAACATAGAAACTTGCACAAAACCCAAACGAAAGACCCAACAATCGAATTGTCAGTTCCAAAAAGTCATAAATAACTTGGGGTCACTACAAAAAAGCTATAAATATTGAAAAATTTAAAATGGAGAAAATGGCCTAGAGGGTCATTACAACATCCACTGCTAAAAAATCTTTCATCTATAAAAGTAGAAGGATAGAAATAGTAGAAGGCATGATAATATGAGAATATTGGGTTTGCGTGCTCTGCCTGACCCACAAACACCCTTTCAGATTGAGCAACTCCATCACAAAACTCAGGCTAAAAGGATCATCCTCAAATACACTTCAGAACTTCAAAAACATCTCCAAATCCAATTTGGGCTCCAACTCCCGCCCAATGGAACTGATATTTCCTAAAAGCAATAGATTTATCTAACAAGACCAACAAAACACCAATACCATACAATCGAGCATTGCAGGACCATGGAATGTGCAACCTATTTCCCAAATCAAAAAACTAAACTTACGCTCCACATCTAACATCTTCTAACCCCCAAAAGCATTCTACTTGTCCTTAGTATTCCTGAACATTTCTAGCACCATAAAAAACATGCCTACAAACCCACACAACACAACCCTCGGAAGGACAATAAGATCTACCTGAACGTCAAGGAATAATAACCGCCAAAACAAGGAACTCAACTGAAGGCAAGGCCCAAAACCAACCTTTGGCTCTCAAAGACCAAGAAATCCACTTGGAGCACAACCTTCTAAAGCTAATGATGCCTATCCCATCCTGCGGATGACAAGTCTGCACTAACCCCAGCTCTAAGGGCCTACTCCAAGCTAAATAGATTCCGAAAAACCAACACCATGAGTCCATAAACTACTTGCCACCATAAATCTAAACCAACCACCCTAATCTAAGGGAAACCAAGCCGACATGCGACGAATTAACATAGTCAACGAGCTAGTAAATTCCCAGGACACCAATTCCCATCACGAACCATAGAAGTTAGCAAGCATGATAAAATCAAACCCCACATCCTTATCTAGAACTAACTCATAGATTCCAAGAATTACTTTGACCCCATCCTAAAGATCAACCTTCTTGGCAAATTTCCATTTTCCAATAGATGCTAAGGTTTGAACCCCCGATGAATACAACCATTTGGATTCTAAATCATGCATTGGCATCGAGAGATATGAACACAGAAAAAACGAACCAACATAACAGCTAATCCAGACACAATAAGGGATTACAGCTCCAGCTTCTAGCTAGCCATAACCAAAACCCAAGACCACAAGAAGAAGCTAAATCCAAAAGGAGCCGAATGAGCAAAAACACAACTCTACTATCAAAGAAAAACTACGACAGAAGAGGAAATCAACCAAGAAGGACTACCACAACAAAAGAAGGCTAACTACCTAACACAATACTCTAAACACTAGCAATCTCCCAACTACTAGTAAAAAAGGATGGCACACAACTAAGCCAACCTCCTAAGCCAACTAGGTTCAACAACACATAAAACTCAAATCGCCACCTATCAAAGAAGGATAGATATCATAAAAAATCACACAATAAGGGTGGTAAAAAGGGAAACCAACAATCCCAAGGCCACAACCACAACAAGACTATGAAGTAAAGACACAGGGAGCTACCCAAACACTACTCCCAGTCGGTGCGACACAACCTAGTCGATCCACTTCTAAAAGGAATAAACTATGGGAGGTAAAACATAAACAAAAACCTAAAATCAAGCTACTGTAACAAGCTAATGATAGATAACAAGTCAAATAAACCTGAATGGGCATGAAAACCCCAAATCACAAAAAATAAGAATTAAAAGGATAAACCACAAAATTGCATCAAAAGAAGAGATACTTGGAGCCTCGGCCTCTGGCCAATCTGTAGAAGCATATAACAGATCATGCCCGACCTCAACCTGAACTCCAAATGTAGTATTGGCAACGCCAAAGTCACCATCTCTGATTGAAGGAGTCAACAACCCATGATACATATCTAATTAATTATCTCTCTTTATGGTCCCATGTTGGGACAAGTTGTATACTCATGGCCATGCTCCCCATAGATACAACAATGCCACCATATCCAGGGGTTTATTAGATACTGTTAATGCATGGGAGATAAAATCTAACATGGGAACTCTTTAGACTAATGGTTAAACCTTTTACAATTATAACAACCTCTCTAGCATGAAGCCGAATATGAAGAATGCAATGAGCTGCCCTAGCTACTTTTGCAAAACTCATAATCACTCCTAGCTAGCTGCACTGGGCCCTGAGACAATCTCTAACGTAGTGCCCTACCTTTCCACATTCATGACAATCATCACCAAGAGTAACCTGCTATAATAACCTAGTGAGAGTAATATGAGACACACCACCGATGGTCCAAAATGACCACCAAAAGAAGTATAGCCTAAATTTTTCCTGTTGTAGGAAATAAAACCTACCTTAGAACCCCTTGGGACCTGAGATGCAATTGGCATAGGCCTTATAGGTCAAGAATGAAGATGACCCTGGCTGAACTAATACCCACCTTGAAGTGGATTGTTATCACCGATGTATTGATGGAAAGGCCTCTTACAACTATCATTGTAAGTCTCGAGGCATGCCTTCTGCACAACCCTTACATGACTTGCAACATGGAGAAGGTAGAGCCCGCTAATATCAGATGCTCGGACACCAATTAGAATGACAAGGCCAACCCTTTGATGAACCTCTAACTCAAATCATGATATGGGAAAAGCAATGTGGGGCAATGCCCACCCCACTATTGAAATCCCATCACATAGTCCAAAATGGATGACAAACCCTATTGGGGACCTCTCAGCCTACTCTGCTCTAAGAAACCACCGATGTATTGATGGCAAGGCCTTTTGCAACTATCATTGTAAGTTTTGAGGCATGCCTACTGCACAACCCTTACATGACTCACAACATGGAGAAGGTAGAGTCTGCTAATATCAGATGCTCGGACACCAACTAGAATGACAAAGCCAACCTCTGATAAACCTCTGACTCAAATCATGATATGCAAAAAGTAATGTGGGGCTATGCCCAGTCCACTATTTAAATCCCATCACATAGTCCAAAATGGATGACAAACCCTATTGGGGACTTCTCAGCCTACTTCACCTACTTGAGGTGTACCCTCGAAGAAGATCAAAACTCCTAACATTGAATATCAAGGAACCAAGGTAGCCAATGACCTTTTCAAAGCCTTGGCTCCCCCCAAACTCTCTGAATGCTAAAGAGTACTTCAGACCGCAAGGTCCTTGCATGACTGAGGCCTTCTAGCCCAATCATGTGCTGAAAATCTAGTGAAATATACTAATGCTCCATCCATACCCATTGAATTCTTTGTGCTATCTATATATGAGAGAGTAAATTGCAATGAAGCAATTTTGGAGGCTAATCAAAGCGAAAGGACACAATAGGGAGTCAAAAAAGGAATTTCCTAAGAATTCCCTATAGCCTCATATATATAGGATATAGATGTCTCTGCATCGATCTACAAGACTCTACTAAGAATTTTCTCTCATACCACATTGTCGATTGTTGCTTCCCATTTCACACTCAAGTATACGTGGTCGCACAAGTCATATAGTGGCTTTTGAAGAGCTGATTATCGAATCCAAAGCACTTGCCTATTAAATATTTTACTAAACTATACTAGTCTAATTATTTATTCACATTTTCCAAAGGAGTTGATTTTTATTATTTGTAAACAGAAGAATGTAAGAATAAAATAATAGAATTACATACAATGATTGGGGAAATTCTAGGGTTGCAGTATGTGTAATGTTTCATGTATCACATCTCATGTAAGGAATGAACTACAATTATCAAATTACTGATTTAGAAGTTTGATTTTATGATCGTGATCTCTCGACCTCTAATCACCTGGTAGATTTTATGATCGTTATCTCTCGACCTCTAATCACTTGCTCCAATCGAATGTCTAACCACATCGTCAAGCAGGGATAGACTAAACTTGATTAGCGAGCATTTATATTTCATCCTGTTTTGTAACAAGCTTGGTGTTCGTCCAAGTGTCAATCCCGAACATGAATGTGAATAAGTGATATGCAAGAGAGATCTAGCTCTTCGTATTCTTTGGTCTATCTTCCTCTCTATCTCTCGAGTTCAAAAATAGACAATATATTTATCTTTATGATGATCAAGTATGAAATACAAAAAAAGAATACTAAAGTAATTTAAATTATAACCAACATTATTTCAAACAATTGACGTTCAACAATTACCCATGGCTACACCTCCAGAACAAGAGTCTTTAGCTACTAACATCTAAGAAATGAAGAAGAAAACAACCCTAATGGTGAATTCTATTCCTTGCCTCTTGCACTTGAAAAAGAATAAGTTACCCTACAAAAGAAGCCTAAGGTTCTATTTATAGAGTTGGGGGAAATAATCCCTTATCTTAATTTGATTTGAAATCCTTAAATTTTAGAATTCTTGTCAGGGCATTCGTGGGGCAACGCGCCACTATAGCACTAGGACTGCTACGACGGCGCGCCAGTAGTATGCCGGAGCATGTCTTCAATAGTTTAGGCCCTGGTGTGGTGTGCCAAGGTTGCTCTAGGTGTGTTTTTCTTCGCGCTCACTTTCCCTTCGCTATCGTCGCCTCCTATTTAGCTCATATTCCTTTAGAAACCTTCGCATATACTAATCATGCAGGTTAGTGTGCATTCATTGCAATACTTAATAAAAACACAACAATTATCATAAAAATCATCCTCGAAACATTAGGCACATGCGGGTGAATCAAAGTTAATGGGGATATAAATACGCCCAAGATCACCATCCCGCACTTAAATCTTTGATCGCCCTCGAACAAATATTAAAGCTCATCTAAAAAAAATTTAAAATTGGGATGCCACCACTTTGGTTGATACAAACATTAAGGCCATATACAAATTTCAAAACATCAAGTACACATCCCTATCATTATACAAGATATACAAATAAACAACAAATCTCTAACCTCCTAACCTCAAGAAAGGACTCTAAACTCATCATATTTAGGCGCTCACCTACTCACATAAAAGAAAGCTTAAAACATCACCTATCTATCCTGACACAAGTGCCCTCAAAAGAAGAAATAGTTCACACACTCAATTCAAAAGATATAATATAAATTAAGGACTTAGCACTCTCACACTCAAAAATGAAATTCACACGTATTCACAAAGAACCATAGGCTTTCCCATTATGTATATCTCCACTAATTATGTATGCTTGAATAAAATCAAATAAGACTTTAACGGGTTGTAATATAGGCTAGGGAACGGGTAGAAAAACTATATAACAGTGACTTAAACTTCTGTAAGAACTTCACAATTTTTGATTTCATCACCCATTATTTTCTTCTTTTTATTTTCATCCCTCTCTTCAACAATTGTTTCACAAGTAGTTCTCATCATCTCAAGAATGCTTCAATCATGTTTTTTTCAATATTTTTTTTCTTTATTTTCATGTCACATTCCTTCAAAGAGGGCTTTTTCATCACTTTGTAGTTATCATTGATTACATTTTTCACTCAACTATCCCTTTTTTTCTTCAGATTTATCAATTATAATCAGTCTATGGTAAAGTTCTCAAGGAAGCAAGGTGAAAATCAAAAATCATGAATACAAATAAATAATAGAGAAGAAGAAAGAATAAACCAAACTTCTCCGGCCTCCACGACATCTCTTTCAAAGTTCTCAAGCTATAAAAATCTAAATTATATGCTATGTGTAGGTTCTATGTTCTAAGTTGTATATTGTGGAATGTGGAAGAATTATTTTTCCTGACTATTTGTAGATGTAGAAAACCTAAATAAAATAATTATGTTCAAATTAAACAAAATTGAGAAACCCGAAACTCAAAGGAATTGGGTTCCAATTGTTTATGATTTGCTACGTCGCCTTATATTTCTGCCTCAATGGCTACCACGTGGAAACAATAAGAGTTGGCGAACTTGCATTTTGTTGGTGTTTTTAAAAAATGGGGCAACACAAAAAGATTGAAAATATCTCTCAATATTTTATTAATCATAATAGGGCTTTAAATAGCCAACTTGATAACATAATCTGCAGAAAATCTGCATAACAAGAATTTAAAAATACTAAAGAATCTCAACAATTAAAACAACCTAACAAATAGTTAAAATTCAAATTCATCCTAAAACTAGGTAGCTTATTATTTTTAAAAATGACTGCACTCCTCCTTTGCTTTAGATACTGTAATTTTAAAAAGTTGCTCCTCCTTGATTTCTACTTCTACAACTTGTGCTTGAAGATTGTTCTTAAGCTTGCAAACTTGTGATTCGTGGTTCATATGCTTAGTTAGAAAATGATTTGATAAGTTTGTACCAATGTAGGTATTATTCTTCAATTTGGACCAATTTTTATGTAGGAATTTTTCCAACATTTTAAGCATTTTTGCACCAAATCAGTTAAGCACAAATTTATAGAATATGAAAAGGCACTTAAGTGATATTATATTGATATGGAAAAGAAAAGAATTTCGATATGAGAAAAATCTATATCGTTTATGTATAATAAATATATCATATGTATCCAACTAAATATGAATTCTCCTCAATAAATTCACATGGGGGGATGGAGTTAGAGCTCTTCCTAAAAAAAAGAGACTCCATACTCAGTGGAAGTCGAACCAGAAACGTCCTATTAAGAATAAATCGATATTTAACACTTCATCACACTCTTTATTGGTACTGCAAATCTCATACATGAGTATCATATATATGATACTTTGTTCCTGGTTAAAGACTGACTTGTTTCTCATTTTTACTTATTGATGCACGTATGACGCACAAAATGCACGTGTAACACAGAAAATGCACGCGTGACACACAAAATGCACGTGGTAATAGTATTGTAAAATACTATATCCAAATAAAATAAGAAATTCATGAGGAATATGTTCAAACTGAAGAATGTAAAATGAACATCATTATCATTGGAGAAGGAAGAGCTATAGTGGGTAATTCAATGTTCTTAATTTACTTTAATTTATGATCAGATCACTCAAAATAAACATAGAAATATGTTTCAACCTTTGTGCTTATTCAACTTGTGTAACGCAAAACTTCTGGCTATCGCAAATTTTGTTATTATCTATATTACATCGACGAGGATGTCAATATATTACACATCCTCCTAATGTTATAGTAGCCAAGGATGAATTTGGAAAATAATAACATTGTAATGGTTGTTGTATTCACGAGTCTAAATAATAGTATTGTATAATACTATATTCAAACCAAACAAGGAATCTATGAAAAATATGTCCAAATTGAATCCTTAAAAACGAATATTGTTTTAATCAGAGAAGGAATGGACAAAATAATAATATGGGGAAATAAGAGCTACAGAGATGGAATATGGACATACTACTCAACTCTTGTGGGTAAGTTAATGTACTTCAACTTCTGATTAGATCACCTAAATTAACCATATAAATATATGTTATTATTCCTATTAGGTTTACGTAGTATATATATTAATATCATTGATCTGACGATTGTTTATTTGTTTCCTTCTAAGGGGTGGATGGGGAATACTTCATGGTGCAAGACTTTATTTTCCCAAACATTGCTAGAGTTGTGAACTTTCAAGCAGTTGCTTTAAGAACATTTGGCCAGTCCTCCACCCTCTATAGATGTCAATTTAATGGTTTTCAAGACACTCTATACACGAACAATGGCAATCAGTTCTACAGAGAATGTATAATTTTGGGCATCATCGACTTCATTTTTGGTGATGCAAATGTGGTGTTACAAAATTGTTTAATTGAAGTACGTAAGCCACTGAAAGGCCAATTCATCACCATCACAACACAATAGAGAACTATGAAGAATGGATCAACAGGACTCGTGTTGGCACATTGAGAAGAGTAACTCTAGATGCGGGGGATAATGTAACAATGTAGTTAGGATGGCTGTGATTTTTTTTTTTCACATACCGTTATTATGCATAGTTACATAGATATGCTGATAAATCCAAGAGGGTGGATAGAATTTGAAGAAATGCTCAGAATTCAGCCATACTAGTTGGAATACCAGAATGTAACGACTCGGAAAATTATAGGTTAAGCAAGAGCCTATGACTTTGTGTTGACTTTATAATGAGGTTCTATGAGGGGTTTTTATGTAATTTCATTTTAATTGTGTTACATCCGACAATTTAAAATGAATATGAAGTAGCTTGAAATTGGAAGTAGTCACTTTTGGAAAAAGTTCAGAACCTGGAAATTTGGTTAAGTGTGGGAAATCAGTGAGTTTTTGGCCAACTTTGAGTAGTCATAACTCCTAGCTCAGAATGATCCAGGAGTAGTTCCAGTTATGTTTGGAAAGCCCTTGGAACGATCTTTCCAACGCCACCGAGTTTGCTCGATTCCGAGTTTGTATGAGCGAGTTATGCCCTTTGAAAGTTGGGCAGTGAGCAAGGAGTCCGTCCGGAAATTTAAGGGCATTTTGGTCTTTTCACAAATCTTTTCTTTTGAGGTTATATTATTGTGTTAGGCTGATTGTGGATCATTTTTGTTCCATTTTAAAAGAGTAAGAGTTAGGGTCCTTGAGTGAAGAAGAGAAGAAGAGGGGAAGAAGAAGAAGAAGATGTTGGAGCTAGGATTGAAGATTTTGAGTTCCTTCTTCTTCAATTCTCGTGGGTTTTCAACTTAGAGGTATGGGGATTCTTTATCCTTGATTATTCTTCCTTTCAAGGAGCTCAATTCAAATGATTCAAAGTTCTTCCAAAAACACAAAAATCCTAATTTCGATTCTAAGCATGGGTTCTTGCATTAAATGATTTTTTTTGATGATTTACGTTATTAATGGTGTCTATTGATGGTTTTAAGAAAGAAATTTCCATGAACCCATGTCTTGGCAAGTTTCCTAAAGTTGGCTTATGAAGTGGGTTTATTATTTATGATTGAATGATGACGGAAGTATGCTTGGATTGAGTTGAATAGTTGACTTCTATTATTATCTATGCTTATCTATTGTGAATTGTTGGAGAGTTGAGGAATGGTGATTGTGGCTTGGGAAAAAGGGTAAGTGGACTTAACTTCATTGTTAAGGTAGAATTGATATAGAATTGTGATAGATTGATGTGTGATCCACTTATGGTGGAGGTGTTTACTTATTGAATGTATTGTGTTTATGGCCTTGGAGGCATTATATGAGGAATTGAAGTGTTGACATGATATCATATATGTGAATGGGATGTGAAGGACTTGAATGAGAATCAAATGAAGTAAAGGCAATCATGTTGTGAATATAAAGGTGTTCATGTGATCTCAAGGTGATCTTGTTTAAAGTGTTATTGTATTGTGATTGAAAGTGTGTCCTCTATTATTGTTCATATGTGATGATGATGGAATGTGAAGGAACTTTATAATGTGATGTGTGTCTTGACTTGGTAGATTTAGGTGCCTCTTCTTGATACATTAGAAGCTTTGTTGAATATGAATCGATAGGATATGGCATTCCTTTCGGATGTAAGTGACGAAACCTGTTTTTGAGCTGGATAGTGTTTGGTATTTTAGGCATATCTCTTGCTCTAGAACTTAGTTTGCAGTGAATAAATATGATTTGGAAAGCTAACTCGTATACCTACAACTTTTATGTTTATGTAAAATTCTAATTTAACTGTTATGGATACGAAATATGGGACGCAACATAGGGCAAGTTCTGCCCAGATTCCGAGAATTGAAATCCTGCATGACCAGCGGCTAGTGTCTTGACTATATCTTTTTGTACAAAATATATTTTGCGGTGATCCTTGTTTGTTTGCAACCCTAAGAGATGTATCTACATCTTTCATGAAGGTTATAAAGTCTAGTTCTGCCATTTTCCTTTTCAAATCTAAGATGCAACATGAGGTACTAGGCTGGCCAGATTCCCTGTTTTGGGAGCATAGTTGTATTTGTACATGCTAGGCTTACTTATGATGATGATCCTATTTTACGTCATCATTACTGAGCTAATAGAAGTTAAATAAGTTATGTAATTGTATTTCTAAGGTTGATATACTCGTGAACAAGTTGAGGTATGTGGGTTTGATTGTGGAAACCTTCCTTTCCACAAGTCCAACCATTTATCCTCTATTTCTACTTCAAGTTTATGGGTCCTTATGATTATTTATGAACTCTTGAATTATGGAATTGGTTGCCTAGTACGGGGGGTAGTAGGCCCGTATAACCATATCGAGGGGTTGGTACCTTGGTTGCCTAGTACGGGGGGTAGTAGGCCCGTATAACCATATCGAGGGGTTTGTACCTTGGTCCCTAGCTCGGGGGGTGGTAGGTCCGGGTAACCACATTGAGGGGTTTGTACCTCTTTCGCCTCTCCAAGGGGGTGGTAGGCCTTGGAAATACTATATTGATGGTCACTCACCACACATGTACTACGCCCTACTAAATATGATTTATTTTATGTAAGCATCATTATACATATCATCTCATTAATATGCTATCTATCGGGTATGATTATGCACGTTGCCTATAAAGTCCTTATCTAAGGTAATCTTGGGCAACACTTAAGTGTGCTTGAAGAGGATCGTGTGGGCGGTCACTTCTTGTCTCACTCAAGTGTGTCTTAAGGTTATATTAGGTAGAGGTCCTATGGTAATAAAATGACACGTGTCCTTCTAAAGTTAAGCATGGGTTGTATATGGATTTATGTTAAGTATATGTATGGTTGGCTATGGTCTTATATGTTAATGTTGACTTGTATTATGTCTCTTATACTTGTAACGGAAAGGTTTTATCAAAGGATATGAAAGCATACATTTCTTGTAAATGTCCGTTGTGCATATTTTCTTGCATGGTCTCCATACTTAGTACTTAATTGTGCTAACCCCTTTCTTTCGCTTTTTGACTAAAGTGTAGGGATTTTGAGATGGTGATATGTCATGGCTACTTGTTAGGTTTTTAAGAGTTGAAGATGAAGACTTGGTGAGTCCTCATAGATTCGAGGGCAATAACCAACATGTTCCTTTTTTTATGTCTCTCTAGTATTTGCTTAAGTTTTGAGTGGGCTTAGTCCCAATGTTATATTCAGGTATTAGATGGTTTTGAGACATATTGTATAAAGTTTAGAAAGTCTTCCGCTTGCTATTTATTGAAAGTATCTTCGTGTGTGAAGAAAGTTTTTAATTCCTTAAGGCTTTGGTGTCTATGCGATGAATGAATGCTAAGAGGCTTGTATTAGACCTCTTTGAGGTCGAGTACGCCGGTTACGACTAGGGGGTGCTCCCGGGTCGTGACACAAAATAAAAGAATAAGTGCATGCATATAGAAAGAGTCGTATGAAGTGGGCATTAGCTACTAATGATCCCAGAATCATATCAAATTTCACAATGAGGATTTTCATAAATGGTGACAAATGAAATTCCTCCACAGTCCCACATTACTTTGATCTCATGCAGATAGAAATAGTATTGTACGTAGTTGTTTGCGTAATTTTTGTCTACCTTGGCCAAATTAATTTCTGAATTGATGTTGAATATTTGACAAAAAAATATATGCAATGTCCAGTTGGTATTTAAATCTTACGCATAATGTTTTTTAGCTTCTGAAATCATCTTTTTTAATTCATAGAATTTATGGATTTAGATTGATTTATATTATGTTTGAAAGAAAGGGATCGTTTGGTCGTTGAATAGTTCTTTCAAATCAAATGAATGATTGAATTGTCTTACTAGGACAATTTGTGGTGCATATGCTTAGTTAGAAAATGATTCGATAAGTTTGTACCAATTTATGTATTATTCTTCAATTTGCATCTTAGCCAATCTTTATGTAGGATTTTTTTCGAACATTTTAAGCATTTTAAGTTTGTATGTTTTGAAAAGAAAACTATACTTTATAATTTTGCAATGTGAAGTTCTATTTGAAACAATTGGTTTTCTAATTTAAGTTATTGAGTCATTATTAAGCTTCGCTAACTAATATTACAGAGATGAGGAAGAATGTCATTTACTTATGTTATCACTTTGAATAAATTTTGCAACTTCAACATTTTCAAAAGGAAAAGGGTCTGAAAAATACTCTAACTTTGGCCGAAATTGCTGTTACGATACCAAGCTTTATGGAGGACCTTTTTACCCCCATGCACTATTTAATAGTGTATTTTAAAGGTATATATGTGCCCAAGTGGACACATTACGATTTACAATGATGCAATATTTATGATGTCCACGTGGGCATATATATATCTTTAAAATATACTATTAAATAGTGCATGGGGGTAAAAGGTCCTTTTCAAAGTTCAGTATTGTTACAACAATTTCGGTCAAAGTTCGGATATATTTAAGACTTTTTTCCCTTTTCAAAATAAAATTTAGTTTATTTAAGAATATAAATAAATATTATTATTTAGTCAATCCATAATTCAAAGTGAATCAAATTTTTTAGATATTTTTAAAAGTTTATTATCTGCGAGGTTTGATTTTTAGAACAAAAGTAATTCTGTTTGATTTGAAATCAAAATAAATTCTAAAAAAGATATTTTCTAAAGTAACTCTAACACTAATTAATTTTCTACAAAGCCAAAATTTTCCTTTTTTTGCAATAAATATTTTTTGGGTTTGTCTGTACTTTTGCTGCATCAGGAGAAGTAATATCATATATTTCATAATATGCACAGAAGCGTACACAAATTGTGAGAGGAACATACAAAAGAAAAGAACATCCCAATAGTATATGTGTTATGAAATTAGCACTTAATTCCACAAATAAACGGATCAAATAAAATATGAAATGAAGAAACATATATGAATGAAGACTAAAAGATGAGGGGAAAGGTAGTTAGTTGAACTCCAACATGCAAATCCATGCCTACTTTGAAAAATCTTGAACTTCCTTTATCACTGAACCAAGCTTTTGGCTTATGCTAAAGGAGTTCAACATTGGATATATACATATAAATTAAAAAATTAATCCTACATGTATCATTTAATTTTTCAATTACGTTCGAATTAATACACTAGGCTCTATATAACTCCATCCCAATTTCTATATAATTTAAAGGGATTAGTAGTATCCCCCAAACTATGATCACATCCTCAATTACACAACATTTCTTTTCGGAATCTATTACATATCTTAACTATTTTAAAATAAAGTAAATATAGCATTAGGTGTTGAGGTGACAAAAATAATTTAAAATCTAATTAATATGAACATATATATGTCATTTAACAATTTGTAATTAATTAATATATATAATTAATTGACATTCAAATTTAAGCTGATATGTTTTAAAGTGCTTGTTTTAGTTGCACCAATTACTAAAATCATCTTATGCTATTAAATTAAAATTATATATAATATTAAAAATATTTTTTTAATAATTAATTGTGACATATTATTTACAAAAATAACAAATTGTACAGGCGAATCATGAAATGTTACCGTCTAACTCCCTAACAAAATTATGTGGAGGATATAGTCTCCACTCTCTATTAGTCAGTAACACATTAGTGGAGTAAAACTAGGGATATAGATTGCAGTTGGGGGGGGGGGGTGCAGGGCGGGCGAGTTTTGCCTTATGCAGGGCCAAATGGATCTGATTTTATGCGGGTGCGGGACATGATAGATTGAATTTTCTTTTTTGAAGAATCTAATGTGGGTTACGAGTTTCCTCTTTTAAAAATTTGAAACATACTTATTTATAGAATTTTTACTCTTAACAGTGTTATGGACTAATTATCTTCAACAATTTTATAACTTATTAGATTTTGCTCATCGACTTGAAATCAATTTTTCTTTTTATGCAATATTTATTTAACTCAAAAGGGTTAAATGATACTAATGTTTTTAAAAACAACAAACAACAAACAACAAACAACTTTAACTTTTCCTCTCTTCCCAATTAATGCTTCATAAAAGACAACAAGTAAAATTCAAGATTGTGGGTTTTTTTTATAATTCCTCACTTCTTTCTGTTACAGAGAAGAGGAATAGTTTTTTTTTAGCTTCATAAGTATCTTTATTTATAATTTGCACAAGTCGTATAAATATAATTGTAATAAATGTAAGAATAGTAAAATGATAAGGAAAAATACAAGCAAAAAAGAAAGATAAAAATAACAAAAAGAAAAAGGGAAAAAAATGGAGTTTAATAATGATTGGTGAAAATTTAAAAAAATTATGCAGGGCGGAGTGGGGGGTTGAAAATAGAATTTTTTGTTATGCGGCGTGGGGAGGGTTTGAATCTTTGTGGATTTATGCAGATTCGTCACGCAACTACCCTCCCCACCCTATTTGATTTCCTTAAATAGGGATACAATTTTGAGTGTTATTATTTTAATGCATAATAATACATAAATATGTTGTTTTACTTGGTCTCATTTCACATTCATGTGTCACGACCTAAATGCCATGATGGCGTCCACTAGAACCCACAAAGTGGACAAGCCTAAAATCCAATTAACAAGATGAGGAAGACACAATTTATATAAAACATAAATAATAACAAGCGGAAGACAAGGATAATGTATATAGAAAGAAGGTTCATATCATATATATCTGTAGTGCAATACATAATATACAAAATAGGCCCAAAAGTGAACAAAAGAAATACTAACACAAGATACCAATCTCTTGTGTCACATATGTAGGAGCTGCTACGAACAAAAAGTCAGATATATACAGAGAACTGACTAATCCAAAATACAACATGAGAGTCAGTACAAAAGAAGGACAACAACAAGTTTCAGAGCACTGGGAGATCACCACAAATCCGACTCTGTGACCACCAAGGGAGATCCAAACGCTCACTAAGAGTGGATCGAACTAGGAGTTGCATCAGAAAAACTGCAAAAGTACAATATGAATACGAAAACACGGGGTACCTAGTAGGCATCATAGATCGACCTAGCTAGGAAAGACCAAATATTTTTTTAAAAAACACGATGAAACTATCAAGTCAAGGGAAACTAAGGCACAACTAAAATATCCTAGAGAATAGGCAAGTAATAATAAGCAATTACACATAAAATCAAACCATCACACACTCAACAAACTCATGCAATGAAAAAACCATGTAAAACTGCAAGAAAGTGAAAATCATATGCCTGAAAAATACATTGAGACGCCTGTAATGGTACATCAACCTTAACCATATGCTAATAACTCGAATAAATGTATCCACGGACCACCCGTTTGGCACGCCGAGCCTACCCATAACCCGGATATATGTATTTAGGCAGCCAGGACGATACTCCGAGCTTATCAACAATGAAAGTCTAAATGATAAATTATAGCCTGAGCCACAACCAATGGGCCACCCAGTATGGTACCTCAAGCTCACCAGAAGAAAAACAACTTAAATGTGTGATAAATCAAGTAAAAGGGCCTGTTTACCACTTTTAATTCAAAACATGTCTCAAGAACTTCCAACTTATTAAGGTCAATTTCCTTTTTACAAACCAAGTCATTTTCCCCATAAATCAATCAAGTAGAAACTCCTCAGAATCATTATCACAACCAAGTCATATCATACACACAAATTCAGGTAGAACACCTGACACAGCACACGAGTACTAACCTTGACCTTCTGCCATTCCAAGCTTGTGGCGTCAGACCCAACAATTTAATAACAATCACAAATCAAGGGCTGTACTATCAATCAAACCAACCAAAAAAAACCACAAGAAAATCCTAAAGTACACGCCACCTAGAAGAAACGTCTAAGGATGATACTCACACAAGGTTCACCTAAACTAAGGCATATCCGACTAAAACTTAAGCTAAACAACGCAACCTATGGCCAAAACTTTCCAAGGATCAATAAAGCTCAACACAACGGAAGGGTTCAACCTAAATCATGCAATACTACATAAATATAATCAATCTAACTAATACATGTCTAAGAAAAGGAAGCCATAACCAGGTCATGGCCGAAAAACCGCACACGAACTATAACTCGGGAGCTTTTCCCTTTCGGAGAGCCTCAGATTGCATCCAAGCCATCAAGAACATAAAGGGAAAGTTAATACGGATCCAACAATACCCATATCAATAACCCGAATTCCAAACCAAAATTGGGTCAAAAATCAACTCCCGAATCGAACCGTCATAATGTCCTCCTCGGAATGAGCATTACATGTCCGAAAGATAGGCAAAAATGGACTCAATTCAGACCTCAAATAGCCAAATTACCACACTTTAAAGCTTAATATTTAGGGAATTTGAGGTCAGAAACGAATAGTAATTGTGAAATTAATGACATAAAAGGGTAAAGGAGAGGGAAATGAAGAGAAATACCTTGAAATGGTTGAAAATGATCAAGAATTACTCCTAAATGCTCCACGAACTATCAAAGAGTTTAGTTTATTTTTGGAACTAAAGGAAGAGAATGGGTTTTTAATCCTAGCGATCTTTGCAAAAGCGGCCAAAAGTTTGCAAAAGAGGACATCGCTTAAGCGTCCAAATGTTTGCAAAAGCTGAGCCCACCTAACTGTCACGACCCGGGAGCACCCCCTAGTCGTAATCGGCGTACTCGACCTCGAAGAGGTCTAATACAAGCCTCTTAGCATTCATTCATTGCATGGACACCAAAACCATAAGGAATTAAAAACTTTCTTCACACACGAAGATACTTTCAATAAATAGCAAGCGGAAGACTTTCTAGACTTTATACAATATGTCTCAAAACCATCTAATACCTGAATATAACATTGGGACTAAGCCCACTCAAAACTTAAGCAAATACTAGAGAGACATAAAAAAAGAACATGTTGGTTATTGCCCTCGAATCTATGAGGACTCACCAAGTCTTCATCTTCAACTCTTAAAAACCTAACAAGTAGCCATGACATATCACCATCTCCAAATCCCTACACTTTAGTCAAAAAGCGAAAGAAAGGGGTTAGCACAATTAAGTACTAAGTATGGAGACCATGCAAGAAAATATGCACAACGGACATTTACAAGAAATGTATGCTTTCATATCCTTTGATAAAACGTTTCCGTTACAAGTATAAGAGACATAATACAAGTCAACATTAACATATAAGACCATAGCTAACCATACATATACTTAACATAAATCCATATACAACCCATGCTTAACTTTAGAAGGACACATGTCATTTTATTACCATAGGACCTCTACCTAATATAACCTTAAGACACACTTGAGTGAGACAAGAAGTGACCGCCCACACAATCCTCTTCAAGCACACTTAAGTGTTCCCCAAGATTACCTTAGATAAGGACTTTCTAGGCAAAGTGCATAATCATACCCGATAGATAGCATATTAATGAGATGATATGTATAATGATGCTTACATAAAATAAATCATATTTAGTGGGGCGTAGTACATGTGTGGTGAGTGACCATCAATATAGTATTTCCAAGGCCTACCACCCCCTTGGAGAGGCGAAAGAGGTACAAACCCCTCAATGTGGTTACCCGGGCCTACCACCCCCGAGCTAGGGACCAAGGTACAAACCCCTCGATATGGTTATACGGGCCTACTACCCCCCGTACTAGGCAACCAAGGTACCAACCCTCGATATGGTTATACGGGCCTACTACCCCCCGTACTAGGCAACCAAGGTACCAACCCCTCGATACGGTTATACGGGCCTACTACCCCCGTACTAGGCAACCAAGGTACCAACCCCTCGATACGGTTATACGGGCCTACTACCCCCCGTACTAGGCAACCAAGGTACCAACCCCTCGATACGGTTATACGGGCCTACTACCCCCCGTACTAGGCAACCAAGGTACCAACCCCTCGATACGGTTATACGGGCCTACTACCCCCCGTACTAGGCTTGGTCGACTCACAACACTATATTGAGAAAATCATATACATGTATCCCTTTCATCATCATTTCAATAATTATATAATCATCCGACTCATAGGATGTACATTGGACCTTCCATTTCCTATGAATTCTATAAATGGCATTTTATCAAACACATGGTGGGCTATTGTTCATGTAGATAAAATCATGTCTTTCAAGAGTACTAAGTCCAACCAATTTCGAAATACATATAAATCAGCCCACCAACAACATACATATATATATCAACCTCATAATTTGATCATGGAAGCATGAAAACCATAAACATCACATAATAATTCCATTTCATGATAAT
>NW_026019659.1:234602-241556 GCF_900185275.1 Solanum verrucosum
CCTTTTAATACACAGCTAAACAAGTTTCCGGTAACTTCCGAAGCACATTTTTAAGAACTTTTTGGGTCAAATTCAATTATAACCATTTCATTAAGTTCTCGACTCCAAACTCACATGTGAGGCTCTAGTTTCACTCTATCATTTTTCGGGTCGTTACACTAACGCTTAAGCAACCACTTGGTTTCTTAAGCGGCCTTGCAAGAGGCAAGAGCTGGTTGCTTAACAGACCCCCGCCCCTCAAATGTTGTTTGCTTAAGTGGCCCCTTGGTCGCTTCAGCCAACATTGCTTAAGCGATCAAAGGTTTGCTTAAGCCGACGCACCATATATCAGATTTTTCAGTAAAAGGGATAAGTGTCCAAAAACATTGAACAATACCTCAGAGTTCATTCGGAGTCCAAATGACACAAACCAAAAGTGCAAAATACTTGGAAACAACATTCTCGACTCAACGGAATTAACAAAACAACCATCTGAGATTATTTCATCAAAAAATTGACCAAAGTCAACACTTTTACAAAGAAACACAACAAAAGGCCAAAAATCTAAAAACTCACCCAATACCCTCGGGAACCAAGCAATAGGTTGTTATAGACCAAATTCGACATTCTACAGCTAAATGTGCTAAGAAAATTTAATTTTGACCCAAGTCCAACTTTAAGGCAAGTTTAAAGGCTAAAACGCCTAATCGCTCTAATTCCAAATAAAAGCCTCAAAACTCAAACCGATCATCACACTAGACCAAAATGAACCTTATGGAGTTGATGAAATTGATAGAATTTTGATCTAATGTAAGAATCTTCAAATGTTTGACTAAAGTAAACTTTTTCTAGCATTAAGCTTCGAAAACTCAAAGCTCATATCAAACTCAACCAAATACCTCGTAGAGCGTGCCAAAGCTATAAGGAAGCTACGCGAAGGGATAAAACAAGAAAAATACACAATACTTGAAGGATCAATAAGGAATTTCATCCACGGAAGTAAGATAAAGGAAATACCTAAAGGCTAAAAAAGATAAGGATACCGGGTCCACATATGAAACTCGATCTCCCAAGTAGCTTCCTCAATCAGGCGGTGCCTTCACTTACCCTTCACTGACGAAATCTCCTTAGATCGGAACCACCTAACCTACCTGACTAGAATGTCCATAGGTTCCCCAGTAAAAGTCAATGTCTCATCAAGATGAACTGATTCCCACTGAAGCACCTGAGACTCATCAGGAATATACCGCCTCAACATAAAGTAGTGAAAGACATGTTGAACACTAGAAAGAGATGGAGGTAAGGCTATCTCATAAGCCACCTCTCCTACCCGCCTTAGAATCTCAAAGGGATCGATAAACATGGGGCTGAGCTTGCACCTCCTCCCAAATCTTGATACCCACAAGAACACACAATCACTAACCATGGACGACAAAGGCCAAAGACCTCGATCCGCATAGCTTTTGTCCCTACTATGGGCAGTACAAAGTTGCTCTCTGATAACACATACACTATCAATAGAATCTCTCAATAAGTTAGTGCCGCATAGCCTAACCTCAAAAGAATCAAACTAACGCACCGGAGAACAACATCTCCTACCATATAATGCCTTGAACGGTTCCATCTGAATACTCGAATGGTAGCTATTATTATATGCAAACTCCACCAAAGCAAAATAGTGATCCAAGTGGCTACCGAAATCAATAACACAAGCCTATAGTATATCCTCCAGAACTTATATAGTCCTTCCAGACTGGCCATCGGTCAAAGGGTGAAAATTTGTACTAAGTTGAGCTTAACCTGGGTACCCAATTCACTCTGAATAGACCTCTAGAAATATGAAGTGAATGGAGTACCATGGTCTGAAATGATAGAACGAGCACCCCATGCCAATGGACAATCTCTCGAAGGTAGATTTGATCCAATCTATATGATGCATAGGCAATTTGGACCAGTAGAAAGTGAGCCACTTGGTCAATTAATCAACGATTACCAAAATAGAATCAAAAACTCAAAGGTGTGTGACAATCCTACCACAAAGTCCATGGATATACGCTCCAACTTCAACTCCAAAATAGGTAGCCTCTGAGTCAAACCACATGGTCTCTAGTTCTCGTACTTCACCTGCTAATATTTCAAGAACCTGGCCACGAAAGCTACAATGTCTCTCTTCATCCCACACCACTAGTAATACTGCCTCATATGACAATGCATCTTCGCAACACCGGGATGAATTGCATACGTTGAACAATAGGTCTCCTGAAGAATCATCCTAACTTACTCACTAATTCTAAGAACACAGATATGACCCTAATTCCTCAAGATGTCCTTTGAATCCAAGGTCTTCTTCCTAGCCTCGCCACTAAGAACCTAGTCTCAAATCGTCCTCAACTACAGATCCTAACACTGTTGTGCCTAAATCTGCTCCATCAAGGAAGATATAGCCTCTACACAAGCGAATACCCTGCCCGGCTCAAAAATATCAATTCTTACCATCTGATTGGCTAAGGGTTGAGTGTCCAAAGCCATAGGTCCCTCCTCAACAGTTAAGAAAGCAAAAATCCCCATACTCACTACCCTCTGTCTCAAGTCATCTGCTACCACATTAGTCTTGCCTAGATGACAAGGGATAGAAATGTCATTGTCTTTCAGTAACTCAAACAACCTGCGTTGTCTCAAATCAAGGTCCCTCTAGTTGAAAATATATTGAAGACTACGATAGTCCGTGAATACCTCATAGTGAAATCTATAAAAATAGTTTCACAAAATCTTTAACGCGAAGACTATCGCTGCCAACTCCAAGTCATTAGTAAGGTAGTTCCTCTTGTGAAGCTTCAGCTACCTAGAAGCATAAGCAATAACTCTACCCAGCAACATCAAGACACAACCCAGGCCCACACTAAAAGCATCATAGTAGATTGTAAATCCCTAAACTTTAACAGGAAGAGTCAAAATTGGCATTGAAGTCAACTAGGCCTTGAACTTTAGAAAACTCACCTCACACTCATCCGACCACTAGAAAGGGTCATATTTTTGAGTCAATCTAGTCAAAGGTGCCACAATAGAAGAAAACACCTCCACAAACCATCTGTAGTAGCTTGCTAACCTTAAGAAACTGTGAGCCTTAGTGGGAGAAGTAAGCTTGGCCAACTACGAACTACATCAATCTTCGCTGGGTCCACTATTAAGTAATTATTGGATAATAAATTCCCCAAGAACACTACAGACTCAAGGAAAACTCACATTTAGTAAATTTTGCATAGGACCACTGCTCTCTCAAGGTCTAGAGTACAATCCTCTGGTGTTGCTTACGTTGCTCCCTACTCCAAGTGTAGACCAAGATGTCGTCGATAAACAATATCACTAATGAGTCCAAAAAGGGTCGGAACACACAACTCATCGACTCTATAAATGATTTAATGGCATTGGTCAACCCAAAAGACATGAATAAGAACTCGTAGTGGCAGTACCGAGTGCTAAATGCAGTCTTAGGGATGTCTGCCACCCTAATCCTAAATTTATGGTATCCCGATCTGAAGTCAATCTTAGAGAACACCGCTACACCTTGAATTTAGTCTAATAAATTATCAATTCGCGTATAAGATACTTTTTCTTGATGGTCACCTTATACAACTACCTGTAGTCAATACACATACGCAAGGTACCATCCTTCTTCTTCACGAACAGGGAAGGAGCACCCCAAGAAGATACACTCGGTGTGATAAACCCCTTCTCCATGAGGTCTTGGAGATTCTCCTTAAACTTTTTAACTCAGTTGGAGCCATCTAGTAAGGCGAAATTGAGTCTAGATGTGTAACCGGTTCAACATCAATCACAAAATCAATATCACATTCTAGAGAAAGACCTGGTAGATCCTTGGGAAACATATTAGAAAACCCTCTAATCATAGAAACTTACTCTAGAGAAGGAAGGTCGACGCTAGTGGCACAAACATAAGAAAGATAAGATAGACACCTCCTTTCTACAAATCACCGCACTGTTAGAAAGGAGATCATACCCCTCGGCATATGAATACGAGAACCGGCCCATACAAGGGGAGGAATGCCAGTCATGCACAAAGTAAAACTATTAGAGAAACAATCCAAGACCGCATGATAGAGAGACAACCAATCAATGTATATAATCACATTGAAATCTACTATATCTAACACAATAAGGTCTACCCAAGTGTCATACCCCAAGATGGTCATCACACAAGTTGTATATACTCGATCTACTATCAAAGAATCACCTACACGAGTAGCTATACGCATAATCACAGCCTAATACCGTAAATGAGCACCCCGAGAAGTCTAAACCATCTGACCACTAGCACCTGCCGTGCCATATTCTGTATATGTAGAGTTGCCTGGATCGGCTTACTAGGCTATCACTTTTGTGGATAACCTAGGCCCTAAAACCCATTGTTACAAGATTGAGACCCGGTGAAACCACCCTAACGATGGGGGCTCTTATCGCTACTTTCAAAGGCCTCATAACGGATCTCCTCGATAGTGCGTGCATGATTAACTATCTTATAATAAATAACAAATTGATGCCACCATCTACTTTGTCACCAATTTAAGAGGAAATGAGAGCCCTCTGACAAACCTACGAACGCTCCTCTCCTCTATCAACATAATTATAGTTGCATTTCTTACCAACTCATGGAACCGTGCCTCGTACTCATAAACTGAAAGTGACCCCTCAGTAAGGTCTGAGAACACATCCCACAACCGTTTTCTCTGGCTACGACGTACATACTTCTCCAAGAAAGCCTCGGAGAACAGAGCCCAAGTTATCAATGGTGACCCGGGTGGTCAACAATCTAAATAAGATCTCTACCATTGCTTTGTTGGCCCCTCTAGGTAAGCAATGTAATCAACCCCATGGGACTCCATTGACCCAAGGTTATGCAACCTCTCCTGGCAGCCAACTAGAAACCTCTAGGCATCCTCCCCTGAACACCGGTAAACCTGGGAGGACCCAATCTTATGAAACATCCCAATATCTTCTATTCCTCAAGGGTCATAGCTTTTCTAAGAGCGCCAAAGGTGGAGCAATAGTCGGAACTGGCTAGAAAACTATACGAAGAGTTGTAGCAGCATGATGGGCCTATGGAGCCCAAACACCCTGTGCCCTTGCATGGGTTGAAGTTTGAGCATCATCTCTAGCCTGCTGTCTGACTGAAGTGCTAGGCATAGTACTTGCCTGGGCCATAACCTCCATGAGGCTAAGGATCCTGGCCAAATTATCCTAAAGTACTAGTGTGGCCACAAATCCTTGTGGCGGTTGGGCTTGCCCTACACCCTCTAACTGATGCTGAACCTGCTCAACCTCTCTCGGGCTCTCGAGCTAGTACCCGACGTTGAGCTCTGGGTCGACCTTTAACTCTGACCCTAGACGAGCTCCACTGGGAGATGTGAGGGGTCCATGCCCGCCTGCTGTCCATCTCATCCGACCAATTTAAGAAAGAGTGCAACAAATAGTGTATAGATATTGGTATTACTATCAACACATGACAAGAAACAATAAATAATGAAGTATTGCTAAGAATTTCCTATCGCCTCTCGATACGAACATTATCATATCGATCCGCGAGACTTTACTAGACAGTTGCTTCTGTACTAGTTAGACTCGTGAACCTAAAGCTCTGATACCACGCTGTCACGACCTAAAATCGGGTCATGATGGCGTCCACTACAACCCACCAAGCAGACAAGCTTAAAACCCAATTAACAAGAATCAGAAGACAAAATTTATATAAAACATAAATAATAACAAGTGAAAGACAATGATAGCGTATATATAAATAAGGGCCATATCATATATATATTTAGTGCTATACAAAATAAGCCCAATAGTGACCAAAAGACAAACTAACACAATATATCGATCCCTGAGACCTGGTGTCACCTATACATGATCTACTATAAATAATATATATATATATATATATATAGATAGATAGAGAGAGAGAGAGAAGTAACTAATTCAAAATACAACATCTACAAAAGAAGGGCAACAACAAGTTTCTGAGCGCTAGGAGCTCACGACAAATCTGAGTCAATGACTGCCAAGGGAGATCCAAATGCTATGTGAGGTGGCTCGAACTGGGAGCTGCATCAGAAACAGATGCATAAGTGTAGTATGAGTACCAAAGCATAGGGTAGCCGACCAAGCTCAGAAATATCAAATTTATAAAAGAACCACGATGAACCTATCAAGTCAAAGAAAACTAAGGCATACCAAGAATATCATAAAGAGTAGGCCGTTAATAATAAGCAATTACACATAAAACAAAACCATCGAACACTCAACTAACTCATGCAATGAAAAAAAAAAACTCAAAGAAAGGGAAAATCCTAAGCTTAGAAGAAACACTGAGTCGCCTAGAATGGTACCTCAAGCTTAACCATATGCCAATAGCCCGGATAGATGTATCCATGACCCACCCTATATGGCAACTCAAGCTTACCCATAACCCATATATCTATATCTATGGGTCACCCGGGATGATACTTCGAGCCTATCGACAAGGCAAGGCAAATTAAAATGATAAACTGTAGCTTACCTCACCAACGGGCAGCCCAAAATGGTACCTTGAGCTCATCAAAGTAAAATTAGCCTTAAGGTGCAATAAATCAAGTAACCTTTTTACCACTTTTAATTAAAAATAGGTCTCAAGGACTTCCAACTCATTAAGGTTAATTTCCTTTTTACAAACAAAGTCACTTATTCCCAAAAATCAATTAAGTAGAAACTCCTCACAAGCATTATCACAACCAAGTCATGCCATACACATAGAATCTGGTAGAACACACATCACAACACAAAAGTACTAACCTAGACCTCCTACCAATCCAAGCTTACAGCCTCAGACCCAACAATTTAAAAACAATAAAAATCACAACTCGGAGGACCTACACCATCAATCAAACAAACCAAACCAATAAAAAAACAAGACAACCATTC
>NW_026019659.1:241656-275009 GCF_900185275.1 Solanum verrucosum
GAAGTTTCACACCACGTAGAATCAAGGTCTAAGGATACTACACACGGAAGGTTAACCTAAACTAAGGTCTTACCGACTAAAACATAAGCTAAACAACGTAACATATGGGCCATAACTATCCAAGGATCAATAATGCTCAACACAACCTAATGGTACAACCTAAATCATGCAATATTACCCAAATATTATCAATCTAAGTAAGCCAAGTATGAGAAAAGAAAGCCATAACTTATCTCATGGCCAAAAAGTCGCGCATAGGTTATAATTCTAGTGCTTTTCCCTTTCAGAGAGCCTTAGTTTCGCTGCCAAGCTAAAAGGAACACAAAGGGCAAGTTAATACAGATTCAACGATACCAATATCATTAATCCAAATTCCAGACTAGAATTGGGTCAAAAATTGACCCCCGAATCAAAGAAACAGAATTACGAAAAGGAAATTGTCATAATGCCCTCCCTGAAATAAGGATTACATTCCCGAATGATGGGAAAAAATGGGACTCAATTTGGACCTCAAATGGCCAAATCACCGCACTATAAAGCTTAGAATTTAAGGAATTTGAGGTTGGAAATGAATTAGAATTGCAAACTTAAAGATTAAAAAGGGTAGAGGAGAGGGAAATTAAGAGAAGTACCTTGAAATGGTGTAAAATGATCAAGAATTTCTCCTAACATCTCCAAGTTGAGCTCTCAAAGAGTTAAGTGTCATTTTAGAACTAAAGGAAGAGAATGGGTTTTAATCCCAGCGATCTTCAAAAAAACGGCTAAAAGTTCACAACAACAGACATCGCTTAAGCGGCTAAATGTTGGCAAAGTTAGTCGCTCAAACGGCCTTCGCAAAAGCCAAGGGCTGGTCACTTAAGCGACTCCTGCCCCTCACATGTTGTTCTCTTAAGCAACACCTTGGTCGCTTAAGCCAACATCGCTTAAGAAATCAAGGGTTTTCTTAAGCCGCACACTAGATTTCAAATTTTTTAGCAGAAGGGCTATGTATTAAAAAACATTGAACAAGCCCTCGAAGTCCATTCGATGTCTAAACGATGCAAACCAAAAGTGTTAACAACGTGGAAATGACATTATGGACTCAACGGAATCAGGAAAACAACCATCTAAGGTCATTTTATCAAATGTTGAAAAAAGCCAACACTTTAACAAAGAAACACAACAAAATGCCAAAAAGCTAAAAACTAACCCCCGACACCCTCTTGAACCAAGTCAAGGGTTGTTCTAGACCAAACTCAGCATTTTAAAGCTAACCATGCCGAAATAATTTGATTTCGAGCATGTTTACCAAGAAAGTTGACCCAAGTCCAACATTAATGAAAACTTAAGGGCTAAAACGCCTAATTGCACCAACTCAAAACATAAGCTTCAAAATCCAAACAACTCATCACACTAGACAAAAATGACCCTTCCAAAGTCGATGTAACTGACAGAATTATGATCCAACATTAGAATCTCCAAATGTTTGACTAAAGTCAACTCTTTCAAGCATTAAGCTTCCAAAACTCAAAACTTACACAAAACTCAACAATTCATCTCGGGGAGCATGCCAACCCAACACCACACAAAGCTATAAGAATGCTTTGAGAAGGAAAAAATAGTCAAAGCATGCATAAAACGTAGAAATGACCCCGAGGGGTATTACTTTATGTCCTCCATCTTTTCGTGTGCACCAATAGAAACTTAAATTTGTATATAATTGAATAAATAGACATACACATCTTACATGGCATCCGACATGAATTTTTTTTGTCCTACGTGGTTTCCTACGTGTATTATACCGCATAGGACTCATGTGTCTAATTGTTTAACTTTATTGAAGTTTAAGTGTCTACTTGTGTACACCCAAAATTAGATGGTGTAAATGTGAAATGAGGCCAATTTAAGGGCACATTAATGTATTATGCTAATTTTAAATATATAGTATAGTTTTTAGTTATTTAATAAGAGGGAGATAGAAAACAACTTGTCATGACCTTCAGGTCATTTCTATGTTTATGCCTCTTGTTCATCATTAAGAGCTTTCATGTAGAAATCCTAAGTCATTTATGACTTGTTGGGACTAGCAATTTGGTCACCTTGTCATTCGTTTTGTTTTTATACAGGGTTTAGTGTTTTGGAGCTTTTGATCAAAAGTTCAAGAAGGTGACCTCAGACTCCAATTCTGATGATTCCATCAGCTCTGTAAGGGTTATTTTAGGCTAGTAATTTAGTCAGTATGACTCCGGAGACTTTTAGTGTGAGTCTGTGTGATCAAGCATTTTAAATTTCAAGTTAGGATTGAGGTTTGACTTTAGTCATCATTCTAAGTAAATGATCTCTGATGAGAATTCTCTTAGTGTGGTTAGCTTCGGAATGTTGAGTTTGGTCTAGAACGACCCTTCATTTGGATCCCAAGACTTTCGGGCTAATTCTGATCCCCCTTGTGGATTTTGTCTTAAAACAAAGTTTGGGTGTGGGATCCACTTTCTGACGAGATGATCTCATAAGGGAATTTTGACTTCTCCATTGAGTCTAGAATATCAAATTTGATAGAATTGCATATTTGTTTGCATGCACGAGGATCAGAATAAATCACGGGCACCTCGTCGGAGAATTCAGAGTTTAAGCAAACCAGCTCAAGTGCTGATATTTGGTGCATGCTTTTAGCGATAAAAAATCAGACTTTTAGTTACTAGAAATAGATTCCTAGAATTCAGACCTCGACTATTAATAAAGCGAATTTTCAGCTTCATTTCTTATTTTCAAAAGATGATTCCTCCCTCATCTGAGCTGTGATTTAAGTGATTCAAAGTGTTGTGTGATTGTTGGGAGCGTGTCTACTTGGTTTTCTGATTAGAAGATGGTAAGGATTCTTCTTTTAAGGTGAATTTGAGCTATAAGTTGCTGCCTTATCTTTGTTTTCTTGTTAATTTTGCATGTTGTTGTTGTGACTATTTTTTGTCCTCAAATTGTGTTACAAAGTCAATTCAAGAAATTTTGACGCGGGTCCCACAATTCTCATTTGACTCTAAAATTGGTTTTTCTCCGTTTTATGTGTTTTAGTGTTTAAACCATCGTACTTACATTGTGATCCTATTGTTAATAAAGTGGTAGCGTTCAGAGGTTATTCGGAAAGGAAAAGCTCAAGCCTTGTGATTTGGAGCACGCGTGGTCGTTCTTCAGGTAGGCTACGACTTCCTTTCTATTAAGATTCAGCATGGGACAATGAATTCATGATGATTAGCGTGAATTGGGAGTGGGTACCTAGTATTCTTGTTTTTCCTTTTAAGAAACCATGTGTTAGGATTGATTGATACTATTCGAGGGTAGTATGGTGTTGTATGAGTGTTGTTGCATGTTGTGTGACTTACTTGTGTTCTTACTAGTGTTTTTGAAGTATGTCCGGGCTTATTCTAGGATAGACTAGTGATGTCTGAGACTCACAAGCCTTCAAGATTCATTATGTTTCCATTGTCATTTCGGATGGAAAAGGTCTTTATAGACTTTAATAGAATACTTGAGTCTGATAGTATGAACCTTAGTCTAGGCATTTGCACAACTTGTTAGACCTTCTATCTTCTCTCCTTATCTCTATATCTCTGATGTGCTACCGAATGTTGTGTGCTTTCTTGAAGTTGGGGTATTTGAGGCTTGGAGTCTTTCATGATTCATTGGGAGTAGACATCGATCCAGGGTGGCTTTGAACCTAGTTGAGATAATCTATGAAGTCGAAACGCCTTAGGTAACTCTTGCTAGTTGGGCAGCTTACACCCCTATGAGTGGACTGGTTGGCTAGGCGGCCTTGATGTCTAGACCCCATCCATAGTCCTCATCTTTAAGCCCGAAATTTCATTAAGTTTGGATCGATTCTAAAGGACCTTTCTACAACCCATAGAACATACTATGACCCCGTCAAACCATTCCGTAGACCCGAGGTCTTAAATCAATTCTCTATATCAACTCTATGGGTTAGTCTTGCGGCCCATCAAACTTTCTATGGCTCGTTTTGTCAAGTCGTAGGTCAACTTAAAGGGACTTAAAAATTCCAAAACTCAACTCAATGTCTGCAACTTCCTTCCTACGGCCCGTAGGACCTCCTACTGTCCGTAGATAGGACTTGTAGATCACTGCTTCAGTAAAATTTCTGCAAATTTTCTTTCCAACTAAGTTTCCAATTTTTGAGGTGTTACAGTATGACCTCGAACTAAAATGGTCGACCTCTGACTTGAACTGTGGTGAAGGAACCTAGAAGAACCCAATACAACAAAGTTTTCAAGACTAAAACCTGAATATTAGATGCCTGGACTCAAAGTGTGGCTAGTAGAAAATATGCCCAAACCTCGAACCGTGGAGAGAACACTCCAAGAACTCCAAATTCGCATGTTCATCATCAAGTGAAAATATATCGTAGAGAAACACCTCAAAAGGCATCCACTCCAACTCAAAACTCATGACCAAATCCAATGTAACCACTAAGGCTTGAAATCACAACTAAACCATGTCGGTGCGGTATCATAGGGATATTATGGATGAAAGTCCAATATGTGTGGAGTTGTCACTAACTAATGGTTCACACTACTGCTATACAGTCTACAAGGAACTTGAACCGTCCAAAGAAATGTTAGTGGATTTCTAAGGTATATCAACTCCAAAAATAGCAACTCTAAGGCAATCACTAGCCTATGATTAGGCTAAGGCCAAGAATCAGCCACACATACCAATAAAAAGGTGTAACACCTCGGATCTCAAAATGAAGAAAATCCTAGTTTTCAGAAAAAATTGGTGCCAGTACCAATGTAACCACCCACAAACTGTAGGTAGAACCACAGACTATACGTGGGATTCCGTCATTAAGGTCCAAATTTTGATGGTCTCTAATCCCACAGACGGTCGACCAGTACGGTCCGTGGTTGGACATATGGACCTTAGGTGAGGGCCAACAACCAATCAGAGGAAAGTCTGATGGTTGTTGGGTCAACTTCAAACGGTCAAATCTATTAGCACAAAATTAATTAGATGGTCCATAACCTATAAAATTAAAGACAATTGAATCCTCTTTCCAACGCCATCGATTTTGCTAAAATCCAAGCTCGGAGTAAAACATTATGCTCATTTTAGTGCAGCCCTGTCGGGCAAAACATGAACGACGACCCCTAACAATGGGTGGTAGTTCAAACGATGACCCATCAATGCTGTAGTAGATAGCACTCATCAGCTTTAAGTCAGGGTCGTTTTGGTCTTTTTGCCTATGCATTAGGAACTTAAACTATGTCGTTTGATGCCTAAATTATGTCCTTTTACTCAGTCTAAGCCTAATAACCAAGTCAGACATACCTAGAACCCTCATTCTCCAAAAATCATCCAAATTAGAACAAAAAGAAGAGAAAGAGGCGCCTATTTCTTTCAAGAACATGTAGCAGTGTTCTTCCAGTTTCAGCCCCGCAATCCAAAGGATTTCTCCATAGATTTTGTCACCAGGTATGTGGGATTTCACTAGTGGGTTCCTTTAATCCAATTCCATAGAATTCAATCAGAACCTTGATTCTACATAGCTTGTTTAGACATAGGGTTTTTAAAATCTTGGGAATTTATTGTGATTCCAGCTGCTATATAATCCATAGTCTAAATATTACATTTTTCTTAGGAACGTTGTTTAATTCCTTGTATAAAACTAAGAACCCTAGTTTGTGTATATTCTCTTAGTTCATTAATTACACTTGCTAGGCCAGTTAAACAGATAATCATGCTTCAGATTTAGAATGTCACATTATCAGTATATAAACGTTGCATTCTCAGTTAACATGTTAGTATTTTGAGCTATTCAGTATTTTAGTTACATTTCAGTCATATACATATTCAGTTGGGAGTAGACTATGCACTGAGCTGGACTAGGGTTTAGCATACCCTCATAGTTCCAGAACTACGTGCCCCCGTAGGATTATAAATCTCCTCTATTGGGCATCAGATTTAGTGATCATGCATGTCATGCAGTTATACCCCTAGAAAGGTATATTGCGTCCTCTCGATGAGGCGTATACATTGGACTCCACATTTAGCTCATCTGGTTTATGTCGGTTAATATGAGCTCCCACAGTCACACTTTTAGTGCATTTGACTAGGTTTTCAGTATATACTTCAGCATTCAGTTCAATATGTTATTTTCATGATTAGTACTTGGTCATTGCATTAAGCTTAGCGTTTTAGTACTTACATTCTTTCTCAATTTATGTCATTGCTCAATTATGCTTTGTTCAACTTATATATATTTGTTCAACTTAGTATCTATATCCTGCATGCTTAGTACATTCCAAGTACTAACGCATACTCTGTGCTACATCATTTCATGATATAGGTTCAGGTACACAACATCCAAATCACACTTAGATCGATTCTCGGTCTGCATTTAACAGCTTCAGTGGTGAGTCCTCATATTATAAGGACAATAAACATGCTTTCATTTTAGTCTTTATATTCAGTTTTCAGTTTTGTTAGAGTTAGTTGGGAGGCATGTCCCAGAAACTCAACTCAATTAGAAGTTTGTCAGACATAGTAGAAGATGCAGCTTGAGTTATTAAATGGTGATTCAGTCATCACTAGACTTTCATTATATTTTATATATTCAAACTAGTTGGGTTTTCTCCCGCTTTCAGTTATCCATTGTTTTAGCTTCCGCATAGTACATATCTTATTTAGTTATTCTCTATTCTAATCCATCATTATACATTTCAGATCATGCCTCATCGTAGATCTAACGTGTGTAATGCTATTTCATACAATGCTAGCGCAGTTCCTCCATTCCCAGACCATGAGGTTACGAATGTAGAATTTTGGAATGTGATCCAACTCTTGGCTCAGAGTGTAGCCAATCAGAATAATCAGAAGGCCACAGTTCCTACAAACACTAATGGTGGATCAGCTGTAGCTAGGGTTCCAGACTTTGTTCGTATGAATTTGCTAGAATTTCTAGGGGCGAAGGTTGGTGAGGACCCACAAAACTTCATTGATGAAGTTAAGAAGATCCTAGAGGTGATGCAAGTGACCAGAAGTGATATGATGGAGCTGGCATCCTACCAACTTAAAGATGTGGCTGATAGGGTGGAGCTGGCATCCTACCAACTTAAAGATGTGGCTCATATCTGGTTCACTCAGTGGAAAGACAACATGGGTGCGGATGCAGCTCTTGTGAGATGGATGTTTTGCAAGAGATTTTCTAGACAGGTTCTTCCCAAAGGAGTTGAGAGAAGCTAAGGCACAAGAGCTTATGAACTTGAAGCAGGGTTCAATGTCGGTCCAAAAGTATGGGCTGAAGTTCACCCAGCTCTCCAGGTATGCTCCCCACATGGTTGCCGATACAAGGGCACAAATGAGTAAGTTCTTGTTTGGGGTATCTGATCTAGTGAATACCGAGTGTAGGAATGCTATGCTTCTTAGGAATATGGATATCTCCAGACTGACGATGCTCAGTAGGTTGAGGGAGATAAGCTTAGGGAAATGATTAAGGATAACAAAAAGGCCAGAACAGGAAATTATGAATACTCACATCAAAAGTCAGGCGGTGGGAATTGCTAATAGTTTTAGCAAAGGTCTACAGCCCCAACACCTTAATTAGCTAGTGCTCCATTCCCTAGGTTTTGATAGGATTAGAAAGGTAGAGCATCAAGCTATAAGTCACATATGAGTGTTTTTGGTATAAGACTTTCCCAACTTGCCCAAAATATGATAAGAACTATCCGAGTGAGTGTCTTGCTAGCAGAGAAGGGTGTTTTAAGTGTGGCCAGTCTGGTCATAGGTTGAAGGATTGCCCTTCTGCCAGGCAAGGACAATGAGGTAACATGGCTCAATCTACTACTTTAGAAGCGCTTGCAGGTCGCACCATTCAGTAGGTTGCCTCGTTTGGTACATGTGGCGATCAGCGCCAGAACAGGTTATATGCTCTTCAGGCTCACAGGACCAAGAAAGTTCTCCTGTTGTGGTCACTGGTACGTTACGAGTCTTTTATTTAGATATTTATGCATTGTTAGATCTAGGGGCTACTCTGTCTTTTGTAACTCCTTATATAGCAGTAAACTTCGGTGTCAGTCCAAAAACTCTCTCGGAACCCTTCTCAGTCTCTACTCCAGTTGATGACCCAGTTATAGCTAGACGAATATACAAAACTTGCTCTGTCATAGTTTCCCAAAAAGTCACCTCAGTAGACCTCGTAGAGTTAGAAATGGTAGATTTCGATATCATTCTAGGCATGGATTGGTTACATTCATGTTATGCCTCAGTCGATTGTAGAAATAGAATCGTTCGATTTCAGTTTCCAAACGAGCCACTCTTAGAGTGGAAGGGTAGTAACTTAGTGCCTATAGGTCGATTTATCTATTACATTAAGGCCATGAAGATGATCTCCAACGGGTATATCTATCATTTTGTTCGGGTTAAGGATTCAAACTCCGAAACTCCAACTCTTGAGTCAGTCCCGATAGTAAATGAGTTTTTAGAAGTGTTTCCATAAGATCATCCCGGAGTTCCTCCCGAAAGGGAAATCGACTTCGAAATAGATATCCTTCCAAATACCCATCCCATTTTGATTTCTTCTTACAAAATGGCTCCAGCTGACCTAAAGAAATTGTAAGAGCAGTTGAAAGACCGTCTAGATAAGGGCTTCATCAGACCTAGTATCTCTCTATGGAGTGCTCCAATGTTGTTCGTGCGCAAGAAAGACGGTTCACTCAGGATGTGCATTGACTATCGTCAGTTGAACAAAGTCATCATCAAGAATAAATATCCCATCCCCAGGATTAATGACTTATTTGACCAACTTCAGGGTGCTAGTTGTTTTTCTAAGATAGACCTCTGATCCCGCTATCATCAGCTCAGTGTCAAAGATAGTGACATTCTGAAGACATCCATCAGAACTTGGTATGATCATTATGAATTTTTAGTTATGTCTTTTTGACAAATAAATGCTCCTGCAAATTTCATGGACTTAATGAACATGGTTTTCAAATAATATTTGGACTTGTTCGTCATCGTCTTTATTGATGATATCCTCATTTATTCTTGCAGTGAGAAGGAACATGTGACTCATCTGAGAGTTATTCTGTAAACTGTTAAAGATCGCCAGCTATTCGCTAAGTTCAGCAAATGTGAATTCTTGTTACAGTCTGTCACCTTCCTTGGTCATGTGGTATCCAATGAAGGGATCCGAGTAGATTCTCAGAAAATTTAGGCGGTACAACACTTGCCCAGACCCACCTCTCCAACACATATCAGAAGTTTCTTGGGTTTGGCCAGTTATTACTGAAGATTGTTGAAGGATTTTTATCCATAGCTTCCCTATTGACCAAGTTTACTCAAAAGAAGGTCAAATTTCAGCAGTCAAATGAGTGTGAGAAAAACTTCTTAGAATTGAAGACTAGGTTGACTACAATTCTTGTCTTGACTCTACCAGATGGTTCATACGACTATGTGATTTATTGTGATGCATCCAGGGTCAGCATAGGTTGTGTGTTGATGCAGCGAGGTAAGGTTATAACTTATGCTTCTAGACAGCTTAAGGTCCATGAGAAGAATTACCCGACTCATGACCTCGAACTTGCAGCCGTTATATTTACCCTAAAGATTTGGAGACACTACTTGTATGGTGTTCATGTGGATGTGTTCACATATCATAAGAGCCTCCAGTATGTGTTCACCCAGAAAGAGTTGAATCTTCATTAGAGGAGATGGCTTGAATTCCTTAAAGACTATGACATGAATATTCTACCATCCAGATAAGGAAAATGTAGTGGCTGATGCTCTCAACAGACTGTCTATGGGTAGTGTAACACATGTTGAGGAAGAAAAGAAATAGTTAGCCAAAGATGTTCAATGCTTGCTCGCTTAGGAGTTTGCCTTACAGACACATCATATGGTGGTGTGATAGTTCATAATGGATCAGAATCGTCATTGGTAGCAGAGGTTAAGGAAAAACAGGACAATGATCCTATATTAGTTCAGTTGAAAGGTGCAGTTCATCAGTAGAAGGTTGAGGTTTTCTCCCAAGGGGGAGATAGTGTGCTTCGTTACCAGGGTCGCTTATATCTACAGGAAGTATTTTGGTGGAACGACATGAAGAGGGACATATCAGACTTTATGGCTAAATGTCCTAACTATCAACAGGTTAAGGTAGAACATCAAAAACTAGGAGGTATGACTAAAGATATTAACATTCCTTCATGGAAGTGGGAAGTGATAAACATGGACTTCATTATAGGTTTACCTCGTACTCGCAGACAACATGCCTCTATTTCGGTGATAGTGGACAGAGTGACTAAGTCCGCTCACTTCTTGGCTGTCAAGACTACAGATTCAGCAAAGGACTACACCAAACTTTACATTAATGAGATAGTCAGGTTGAATGGGGTCCCCTTGTCTATCATCTCATATAGAGGTCCTCAGTTAACATCTCATTTCTATAAATCTTTTCAGAAAGGTTTTGGTATTCAGGTAAATCTCAGTACAACGTTTCATCCACAGACAGATGGTCAGGCAGAGCATACCATTCAGACCTTAGAAGACATCTTGAGGGCTTACGTGATCGATTTCAAGGGTAGTTGGGGTGATCACCTACCTCTCATAGAGTTCACCTATAATAATAGCTACCATTCTAGTATTCAGATGGCCCCGTATGAGGCACTATATGGGCGTAGATGCAGGTCTCCGATTGGTTGGTTTGAAGTAGGTGAATCAGCCTTGATTGGGCCAGAATTGGTTCATGAGGCTATGAAGAAAGTTCATATCATCAGAGATAGACTAAAGACAACTCAGAGTCGTCAGAAGTCCTATCCATATGTGAGGATAAGGAATTTGGAGTTCGAAATCGATGATTGGGTTTTCCAAAATGTATCACCTATGAAAGGGGTTATTAGATTTGGTAAGAAAGGTAAGCTCAGTACTAGATATGTAGGTCCTTATATAATCATGAAAATGGTTGGTAATGTGGCTTATGAGTTAGAGTTACCCGCAGAACTAGCAACGGTTCATCCAGTCTTTCACATTTCCTTGTTGAAGAAGTGTGTGGGTGATCTGAAATTGATAGTGCCATTAGAGAGTGTGGATGTAAAGGATAATCTCACTTATGAAGAGGTTCTAGTTTAAATTCTTGACCGTCAGGTTCGTAGGTTGAGAAATAAGGAAGTCGATTCAGTGAAGGTTTTGTGGAGTCAGTCCGTAGAGGGAGCTACTTGGGAAGCAGAAGCAGCCATGATGGTCAAGTATCCTCACCTCTTTCCTTCCGATTCTATTTTAGCTTGATGTAATAGTTCCTCTCAAGTCTCTCAGCTTACTCTTGTGTAATTCAGTTATAGTATCTTGTTCCCTTAGTTATTCTTGCATTTCAGCATATTTGCATGTTCTTAGAACTCAGTTCAGTTAGATATCAGTTTCTAGTAGTTAGTGGTAGGGATTGCAACTCCTTCCCTCCATACTCAGCTTGTTTAGACTTCATTTGAGGACTAATGTTCCCAAGGGAAAGATAATGTAACACCTAGGATCTCAAAATGAAGAAAATCCTAGTTTCATAAAAACTGGTGCCAGTACCAACAGAACCACCAATGAAAATAGAAAAACCACGGACTGTAGGTGGGGTTCTGTCGTTAAGGTCCAAATTTGATGGTATGTGATCCCACCCATGGTCGACCAGTACGGTCCGTGGTTGGACCTACAGACCGTACGTAGGTGAGGGTCAGCACTCAATTGGAGGAAAACGGTTGTTGGGTCAACTTCAAATAGTCATATCTTTTAGCACAAAATGAATTTGGTGGTACATGACCTATCAAATTAAAGATAATTGAATCCTCTTTCCAATGCCACCAAGTTTGCTAAAATCCAAGCTTGGAGTAAAAGTTATGCTCGTTTTAGTGAAGCCCTGTCGGGTAGAGCATGAACGATGACCCCTAACGACGGTTGGTAGTTCAAACGACAGCCCGCCAGTCCTGTAGTAGATGACACTCGTCAGTTTTAAGTCAATGTCGTATTGGTCTTTTTACCTATTTATTAGGCACTCAAACTACATCGTTTGATGCCTAAACTACGTCGTTTTACTCAGTCTAAGCCTAATAACCTAGTCAGACATATCCAGAACCCTCATTCTCCAAAAATCATCAAAATTAGAACGAAAAGAGGAGAAAGAGGGCGTCAATTTCTTTCAAGAACAAGCAACAATGTTCTTCAAGTTTCATCCCCGAAATCCAATGGATTTCTTAGTAGATTTCGTCACTAGATATGTGGAATTTCACTAGTAGGTTCCTTTCATCCACTAGGTCCCTAGAATTCAGTCAGAACCTTATTCTACATAACTTGTTTAGACCTAGAGTTTTTAAAATCTCTGTAATTTATTGTGATTTCAGCTGCTATATAATCCATAGTCTAAATATCATGTTTGTGTTGGGAACGTTGTTTAATTCCTTGTATAAAACTCAGAACCCTAATTTGTGTAGATTCTCTTAGTTCATGAATTACACTTGCTAGGTCAGTTAAAAAGATAATAATGGTTCAGATTTCGAACGTTACATTATCAGTATACAAATGCTGCATTCTCTGTTATCATATTAGTATTTTGAGCTATTTAGTATTTCGGTTACATTTCAGTCATATACATATTCAGTTGGGAGTAGACTTAGCACCGGGTTGGACTAGGGTTCAACGTATCCTCAGTCCTAGAACTACGTGCCCCCATATGATTATAAGTCCCCTCTGTTAGGCATCAGACTTAATGATCACGCTAGTCATGCCTTTATACCCCTAGAAAGGTATATTGGGTCCTCTCGATCGGGCATATACGTCAGACTCAACGTTTAGCTCACGTGGTTTATGTCGGTTAATAGTAGCTCTCACAGTCAGACTCTTAGTGCATTTGACCAGGTTTTCAGTATATACTTCATCATTCAGTTCAACATGTTATTTTCTTGATTAGTTGTTGGTCATTGCATTCAACTTAGCGTTTCAGTTATGTTTCAGTATTTACATTCTTGCTCAGTTTATGTCATTGCTCAATTATGCTTTGTTCAACTTATATATGTTTGTTCAGCTTAGTATCTATATCTTGCATACTCAGTACATTCCAAGTATTGACGCATAGTCTGTGCTACATCCTTTCATGATTTAGGTTCATGTACTCAACATTCAAATCACGCTTAAATCGATTATTGGTCCGCATTCAACAACTTCAATGGTGAGTCCTTATATTCTGAGGACAATAGACATGCTTTCATTTTAGTCTTTATATTCAATTTTCAGTTTTGTTAGAGTTAGTTATGGGGCATGTCCCAACAACTCAACCCAGTTAGAGGTTTTTCAGACATAGTAGTAGATGCAACTTGAGTTGTTAAGTGGTGTTTCAGTCATCACTAGACTTTCATTATATTTTATATATTCAGACTAGTTGGGTTTTTTCCCACTTTCAGTTATTAATTGTTTTAGCTTCCGCATAGTACATATCTTATTCAATTATTCTCATTATGCTTGATATATGCCAGACATAGGGTTAGCTTGGGGTTACTCGTGATCCTATGTCCCAGGTTACGTCAAGGGGTAGCTTCGGGGCGTGACAAAAGGCATCAAGTTATAACATGGCAAGATAACAACGCGACTAAGGTAAACACGCTAAATTTCCTGAATTACTCGAAAAAGAAGGCTAAGGCGTGGATTCTACCAACCAAATAAGATACATGCTAGGAACCCCTCGCAAAGCTAGCTAATCAACATGTAAATACCAACATCAGCTCAATCTAAGATCGGTAAGTCGTAGCCTACCTACCGATCACGCACACTACAAAGTCTACGAATCCACAGTTTTACCCTTCTGAACCTCCTTCTATCTCTGCCACACTATCAAATAAGTGATCACGATGTCAATATAGACATAATAATACCCATATTGCAGTATAAAATTGTGGACCTAAAATTGGGTAAAAAATGGATTAGTGGGCTCTGCACACAGAATTATGAAACTAACTATGTGAACGAGTCCAAACGAGCTCAAGGACCTTGTGCCCAAAAGTTGGGTTCAATTCGAGCTCTAATTTAGCCCAAAACAACCCACACAAAATAAAAGCAACAAAACCACCATTAAAGAGATAAATAGGAAGGTTCGGGATGATAATTTATCACAAAAACGAGCCCCCAACACAATCTCAATGATCCCAACATAAAGCTTTAGCAATTCCCAACAATTAGCACAAAAATTAAGCTGAATCAAAGCTCAATTGATCATGAATTCGATTTTGGAAATTTGAGAAAATAAGCTGAAAACGGGTCTAATCTCAAATAAAGCCAATTAAATTACATCCACGACCGCAAGTCTGATGGTCGCGAACGTGATAGTCAAATGGGTTCGATCAACGCTCACCCTTCAATTTGAATGTATTATTTCATGTTAAATTAAACATTCTAATAATTTATTCTCATTTTAAATTTCACTTGCATAAAAAAAAGTCACTTAAGAAACATCAAATTAAAGTTGAATAAACCAAACTAAATCCAATTTGATGCACTTTTTTCAAAATTGAAAACCAAAAATTGGAATAAATTTTTTAACAAAATAGAACCGAAGAAGGTACAATGCTTACTTATGTCATTTGTCTAATTTTTTTGTACCAATTTTCGGATTATATAAACCCTAAGTAAGAAATGGAGTAAACCAGCCACTACGAAACTGAAATCGAAATCGTGTAAAAGAGCGATGAGCAGCGTAATTGGTGGTAAAGTGTGGAATGGAATAGGCAGAAAGGGTTTGTGGAATGGAAATAGTAGAAGATGGTACGGTCTAATTCCGATGGTGATAGAGCATTCTTCCCGTGGAGAGAGGGCTTACGACATATTCTCAAGGCTGCTCAAAGAGCGTATCATTTGCATCAATGGACCCATTAACGATGACACTTCCCATGTTGTCGTTGCTCAGCTTCTTTACCTTGAGTCTGAGAACCCTTCCAAGCCTATTCACATGTACCTCAACTCTCCCGGTGGCGCTGTTACTGCCGGTCTTGCTATCTACGATACTATGCAGTACATCCGATCTCCAATCAATACTATTTGTCTAGGTCAAGCAGCTTCAATGGGATCCCTTCTCTTAGCTGCTGGTGCCAAGGGTGAGAGACGTTCTCTCCCTAATGCTACAGTCATGATTCATCAGCCTTCTGGTGGATATAGTGGTCAAGCTAAAGATATGACAATTCACACCAAACAGATTGTTCGGGTATGGGATGCTTTGAACCAACTATACTCCAAGCATACGGGACAACCAGTCGAAATAATTCAGAAGAACATGGATAGGGATTATTTCATGACAGCCCAAGAAGCCAAGGAATTTGGGATAATTGATGAGGTTATCGATCAAAGACCAATCACTCTGGTAACTGATGCTATTGCTAACGACGCCAAAGATAAAGGTTCAAGTTAGAATTTCTGGTAAGACTGAAGCTTCTTCCCAAACTTAAAGGGAGAGAGAGAGAGAGGTAAAAGGAAAAGATAGAATGAAGGAATAAAAGGCTAAACTGTTTTTATTGATTTATAGTTTTCCTAGGTACTATGTAGATATAAGACGTAGACAATAATCGGGAAATGAACATCTGCAATGCACTTTTATGCATATTTTCTTTGCATTGCTGGTCGATCCAGTGTTTATTACTAATGTGTAAGAAAAAGATAACATTTTCTTTGTAATGCTTAGGAAAGTCTCTGGGTTACTTGCTGCTGTTAGTACTTGTGTGCAAGTTGGATGAATTGATGTCTCAGTTCTTAATTTTCCTACTTTTAAACTTTAGTAAGTTTGTAAAAACAATCTAATATTTTCTCAAAAACAAGAGATGCAAACTATGACTATTAGATGTATAGACACGAAATGTTACTTAAGTGCATCTTTAGGCCTAAAACCACTTTTGTGCTTCAGTCTAACAGCAACTGAGAGCTAGTACTTTTCTGCCTATGCCCTTCAGTTAGTTTTGGACTAATCTTGAGAGAACAAGTCTTGGATAATCGTGAAAATTCTTAGCAGTTGTCCCTTTGGGGATGTCCTATTGATTAAATTACTTGAGTGAATTCTTTTTCTTTACATCAGAATCTTTTTCCTTGCTTGGAGTTGTTATGGAAAAGAACTAAGTTTGACATAGGCGAGAAGGCTTTAACATTTTCGCGATGAAGCTAAAAGCAATATGCTGGAGCATGAGAGTTTTGAATGACAAAGACAAGAGAAAAATGGTTAAGCTGCCGCTAAAAAGGTGGGTACTGACCTTATTTGTTTAATTTTTAACCAAAATGAAAGCCAACAAAGGCATGAGATAAATGGTGGGCTCAAATGGGCTGAATAGGCTGAGATGGAGGTTCAAGGTAGTATTGGGCATGTAGTCATTTATTGGGACAAAAGAACTTAGAGATGCATTGAGAAATTATTGGTTTGCATTTGGCCACTGTTCATAAGGAATAATTTAAATCTAGTGTCAACTGTATTTTCACAAGGATTTATGGTCAGGTGACAGTAAAACTACGGATTGAGGAACTTAAAAATTCATAATAAGTGATTGTACATTAAATTGCTGTGGAGAGTCAATGAGAATGGAGATGAGCTGTTGAAGGATATAATCATTCAGATATGATAGGAATAAATATTGGAGCTCTTGTTGATTCTCATGCATACTAAAAAGGGGGTATGGAAATAGATAAGCAAGTTATGACCAGAATGTCAAAAAGTATGTAAAACTGGAGGTTGGGACTGGGAGCATTATGAGGTTTTGGTAGGATGTTTGGCTTGAGGGTGGAAGACCAATGGATAAATTTCCCATTTTCTACTGTTTAACTATAATAATACAATGTACAGTGGCTAAATGTCATACAAGGTGTGGATGGCAGTTTTATTTCAGCATAATTTGAAGATTGGGAATTAGATGAAGTTAGTCAATTTATTATATCCTCTGGAACCTACAGTCCTTGACATCAATTGGTTGGATTTTCAGATTTAGTTATCAGGGAAAAATTGAAAATATTCAGTTAAAATTTGTGTTGGTTGGATTAAAGTTCTGGATGACTGTTTATCTAAAAATATGCTACAAGGGAAAGGCTTCTACCTTTGCAGCAGATGCTTTTCTGTGAAACGACACAAGATTATGCAGCTCATCTTCCCTTACACTGCAAACTAACAAAACTGGGTTGGTTTTTTATTCTAAGCATTGTCTGGGTGAACTTGGTGATGTGACAGTGAGATTTAATGGAGAGCTGGAGTGTTACAAAGTGAGCAGAAGCTGGAAACCGATCTGGAAGACCATCTCTTTTGCATCATATAGACTATTTTGTCACAGTGGAATAAGATATTCTTTTAAGATCAAAAACATCAAATCTCTTTTGTAAAAGGTAAATGCCTACAGAATCTGTATTTTTGGTGTAGTCGTAGCATGATGGAAAATCCGTCGTAATATTTTGAATTTTTTGAACAGCAATGCTATAAGTGTTTTTTTGTTTCTTCTTGTGCAGTACCTCCTTGATACTCCAATAAAATTTAGCTTATCTTATATTTAAGAAGGCCCCAACTTATTTGGGACTGTGACATAGTTGTTAGTGTTAGAGATAGGGGGTTAGTTGTGCTAATTCTTAAATTGGTAATCTTTTCACATGGGATGACTATCACACCTATTTTGTATTTAACACTTACATATAAGTATGCCTTGTATTCATCATATGAAGACATCAATATGTTGCTACAGTTTCTCTGTTATACTCTGTTTGGCTAAACTTCCAAATTCTACGTATTTTGAGAAGTGCTTTCCGATAAAGTACTTTTGGAGAGTAGCAGTTTGTGTGTGACTAATCAATTTCAAAAGCACTTTTGTCAATATTAGAGCAAACTTTTTGCTTGGCCAAGGTCCTAAACCAATTTTTTGGGAGAAGCTACTTTTCCCAGCTTCTGAATAACAACTTCAGTTGCTACTCAAAAGAACTTATGTTTTTCCTAAAAACTTGACCAAACACCTCACCTTTCTAAAATAAGCACTTTTTCAAAACAAGAAAAAAGAAAAAAGGAAAAAGAAAAATGAAAAAAAGAGAGACCTTTTAGCTCCCCAGAAGCTTGGCCAAACTAGCTATTAATCATGACCAATAAAGAATGAGTTACATACCTAACTATTCTATGCCTAGTGGCAGTTTCAAATGCACCGGGCTTTCACAACTCTCAAAAATGCTTTAGAAAACTTTGCTAGAATTGCTGACAGGAGACACATGGTTAAAAAGCTTCTACGGGCCCAAGACGTGTCTAACTTCTAAATAAGATAGAACCATTGTTCTTTTTCCTGGTGAGGATGAGATGAGTAATTAAAGTCACCATTGTCATAACTTGGTATTCTGACATGACACAAAGAAACTGTAAAGTAATTTGCTGGGACATCCATAGTTGCCAAAGAATTGTTGTCTACTTCAGCTAACTGGGGTTATGATAAATGGAACTAAGAGGCACCCTTCAGGTGTCTGTTATTAATTCTGGTACATCCTTATGGATTGGATTGGTCTTTTCTGGTGGGTTATCCTTAATTGTCTTATCTCTCGAACTTATTCGTTTGAGTTTGATGGCTGCATGGAAGCAAAAGATAATTTTGTTTAATATTTGTGATTTTCAGTCTGCTATAGCTCCACTTATGGACTAGGGAGATTCTCTTAGGTATGAAAGCCTCGTGTCACTAGGGTTTTAAGTAGAATATTTTGGGAATGGAATCTCAGAGGAGATAGAATATTTCGATTCATAAATATGAAGTCATTGATTCTCAATTTTGAGTTGAGATTTTCTTTTATGAGTGATACACGAGCTTCAGGGAATCTGGTTGGTTCTAATCCAGGTTATATATAAGGCGTATTCTTTCCATATCAAAGAAAGTATACTAAAACATTCTCGAAAATTTTGATATCTTTCGATTTTCCTGTAAGATACAGCGAAAATGTGCCTTCAATGAGGAGTAGAAGGGAGCTATCATTGGTAGTTGGCAAAATTAGAAGCATCTTCTATCTCCAATTTTTGATCACCTGCTTAAAATAGTCACTGCTCAATAGGTGGTAACAAGGAACCCCTTATATACAAGACAAGGAGCAGCCATGAGGACTTTACTTATTGATTTTGTAAACCTATCTTAGGTTAAAACTGATGTTTTCACTGTAGTAGAGTAATCAATAGTTCCAGGGAATTGTGGCTTTCTACGCGTTTTGATGTTTTTGGATAAAGGAACTCGAGTATATATCGAGTCCACTTTATATCTTGAACAACTTCCTCTGTCTTCTAAATTCATTGCTTCATTTGCTTTGTTTCTTGTTATTTTGTGATGCCATACTTTTCTTACAATCCTGCTTGGAAAGCTTTTTCTTTGAACCGAGAGTCTATCGGCATCAGCCTCCTACCCCACAAAGGTAGGGGTGTAAGGTCCACATACATTCCCTCCTCAGACCTTAGTTGTGAGACTACACTGGGTATGTTGTTGAGGCTAAAAAAGTCATATCTAATTTCTGAAGACTTGTGTTGCACTCTGTAAGGTTTTGTTTGATCAACTAAATAACAATTATGTGGTCGTTTGATTTTGAGTGATTCTCTTCATGTCTTACATTGAAAACTTTTCGCTGGGAAGATTGAACTAAATTTAGGTGTGGTTGATTTGTAATAATAGGACTTGTACACTAGCAGTCAGACTCGAAATAATTTAATCTTTATATTCAAACTAGTGCATCACTGCTGGCACTTGAAAGCTCCGACTTCATTTATCTGCTTGAATTTCAGACAGCAGTACAAATTTGGGAAGTTGAGGTTGCTTCCCTCTCCTACTTGATTTTTGAAAATATATTCCCATCATATGCCCCTCAACTGATAATCAATTTGGAAGCTAAATCCCTTTGATTTCTATGGTTTGATTAAAGTGAGGATAAGTGATTATTCTTAAAACTGGTATTCAGTAGGTTTATAAGAATGGAATGCACTTCATTTTGTATAATATCGTGTCTGAGTTTGTCAACCTGGTAGTGGATTCTTGATCTGTCCACTAAAACCCTCCCCCTTTTTCTCACACACAAGACAAAGAGGTTGCAGAAGATAACTTGTGTTTGATATTCTTCATTTGCTTAAGTTCATTGATTGATTATTCAACCCGACCAGAAGCATGGAAGTAGTTTTCTTCCAGTGGCTCGGGTGGCATTTGGATGTGTTGGTTGAGATACTGACAATCTGTTTCATTTGGATGCAGGGATCTACAATCTGCGTTGATACCTGAGAACTTTCATGCGATATTTCACTTACGGAGAATAGATTAGCATGAGAACTTTCTTGAAGTAGTAATAAGAATAATTTTCAGCAATGTAAGTCATTGTTTATTTTTACATGTAGAAGTGAGGAAGAATTGGCAGTACAAAATTCCTGATTTAAGTTTCTCATTTTGAGCTCAATGCCAAAGATGTTATTTACAGAATTTTTCTTCTAACAAGGCCTATATGGCGATATGTTATTTAACACTGCTTTAGATAATAGAGCTTTTGTGGGCCGCGAAGCTTGGTTGGTATATTTGTTTGGAAAAAAATTGTAAAAAATACACAAATCTCATTATGTTAAGAGTCAATAACATCCTATCCCTACTCCGTTTCAAAGTACATTTTTAAATTTTTTTTAAGAATTTCATATACATCACTCAACGTCCTTACTCCGTTTCAAAGTACATTTTTAAAAAAAATTTAAGAATTTCATATACATCACTCAACGTCCTGATATATGGTGTCTCAATACATTACATTTGTTGATGCAAGACGCACCTGTCTCGGTACATGGCTCAACATCCCTATACATCTCGTCTTGATACATTATCTTTGTTGAGACACATCTGTCTCGATATAGCGCTCAATGTCCTGATACATCGTGGCTCGATACATTACCTTTGTTGATACAAGACACCTGTCCCGATACATCGTGTAAGAGTGATGTATACGAGAATAGGAGAGAGTGATGAAAATAGAAATTTTTGTAATTTTTTTAAATTGTAGGAAATTTTAGAAAATATGATAAAATAAGTTGTGTATTTAGGTTTTTCCAAAAAAGTTACATAATAAGCCAAATATGTGATATGTCCTATACACAATTATAGTTTAAGAGAATTATGACCTATATCTATAGTTAAGAATTTACAGCAAATATCTCTCTCCCTCGCCTCTATCTTCTCTCTCTCTTGCCTCTCTTCTCTTTGTCCTCTCTCTCTTTGTGCAACACAAATACAAATGGCAACATTCAAAAATATAAATGATAACAATCAATGATACAAATACAAATGGCAACATTCAAAAATATCAATGATACAAATACACATGGTAACACAAACATAATAATAGGGCAATAGATGAATACAAATGCACTTGAATACAAATGGTAACATTCAATGATACAAATGGTAACAATCAATGATACAAATACACATGGTAACACAAACACAATACACTGACATAGATGAATACAAATGCACATGAATACAAATATAATTTGTTTCAAATTACGACAACAATAAAATTGTATCTGTTGATACAACTTGTATTCGTTAATGTACTTGATATAATTGATTTGCATCAACGAGTTGAATACAATAATCATTGCTACAAATTAATTTTTTTAATTGTATTTGTGATACAATTATCAGTTAGATACACAATTATCGATCACATATACAAATTAATTGTATCTTTCTCGCTTCTCTCCTACTCTCTCTACCATTCTAGCTTTGCTTCTATCCTAGTATCTAGTTAACCGATCAATTGTATCTATGGTACAGTTATCAACCGGATAAACAAATCAATTGTATCTCTTTCCCAAATTCCGCTCGCCTCTCTCCTTCCTCTCCCAATCTTGTTCTTCTCTCTTCTCCTAGTAACATGTAGATACGAATTGTAATTAAATAATATATAACTAAGAAACCTGCTTATGTTTCTAGTCTTTCCTATTTTTGTAATTTCCCCTATTTGTTTGACATTGTCATAAATTAAAAAAAGAAGACTTTCAAAACTTGTAATTAAATGTGTCATAGCATTTAAAAGGCATTAAAGTTTTCATTAAAATTGAAATAAAACGTTCAAAATTAAATATCTTCAAGTGAAAATTACAATAATATACTATTTAAGACTTTAATTAACAATATATGCACATACTTATTTTTAATTACAGACATAGTTTTTAAATTACAAACATAGCAGAAAAAAATATTTTTTGAATTTAATTTAATTATTTAATTTCGATCTACTTCTCTCCTCTTTTTCGGATTATGTGCCTAACTTTTAGGGATGATAATTATGGTATTAAAATTTCTCTCCCATTACAGTTTCTAATACACACGTTTCTGTGTTTTTCAAATCTTATTTTATTTTTATTCCGTTTTATACAAAAAATGTAATTAAAGTAAAATCTTTTTGTCTTCCCAACAATTTATTCTTTCTTAACATTCATTATTCCCTATGTAGTTTTAATTTGGTAGAAATTTGCATCATTATTATCTTTTCTCTTCCGCCCATCTCTTCACCGTTGTGATCTTCTCTCTTCAGTTCATCTCTTTCACTATTGTTATCGTTTCTCTCCAGTTCATCCCTCAATATTATATTTTTATAGTTTGATTATATGGACAATACTCTATGAAAAAGTCCTAGGCTTAATAAATCCATCATAGTTGTTAATAGTCCTCCTATTGTATGTTCAGGACCTTCGTTTGAGTTGAATGCATTCACGAAATCTCCGATTAAAAAGTTGGAGTATATTCTCATTAGTTCTTCAAACAACTAGGTTAAGGAAAAAAAAACTACCATTGTTACACCAAATAAGAAGGGTAAGGAGAAGATGGTTGAATCTTCCGATTCGAAAAACTGTCCTCATGATAGTGATTTTGAGGACAAAATTCTCATTGTCAAAAGATTAAGATTAAACATTGAATCTAAATCAAATTGAGAAATCGTTTGAAAAGGTACTAATTTTATTTTTGATTTCCATTCTGTTCATATTTGTGACATGCAATTTTTAGTGTATACTTTTTATTCTTAGAAATACGATGGTGTTGCTGTGAAGAAGGTATCCAATCGGAGAGGTGTGAGTTCGGGTAATAAAGAAAGAAAAAAATCGACACCACCTTTTAAAGTGTTTTTATTATTTTCGTTTATTATATTAGTGTTGATTATTTAATTGTTTGACTTAAATTGTTTCATCAAACTTGATTTTTAGTTATGTATTTTATAATTATCATGGCCTCACAATCATAATTTGTTAATTTACTATTTTTTAGATCAAGAAGATACAATCTCATTGGTATTTTTATGTCAATATGAAAGATTTATTGATATAATGAATCGGCTATCCAAACTAAATATTCTTCATTTGATTAAAGAGTCGTCTTTTTAATATCTTCTTAATTTACAACAAATGAAGGTTCAACATCAAGTTATTAGAAGTTTGATTCATCACCAGTTGACTAACGATCGTGATGACGTGCTTATTTTTAATTTTGCCAATGAGATTTGATCATGATATTGATAGTCAGTCCAAGCTCATTGATCGTTACTTGCCGAATTCAAGCAATAGAGTGCTGAAAGCTGATCTAATAAGGATTTTCAATGAAGATGGGTTGACTAGGACTGAAGACATTTTTAATACGACGATGATTTATTTCAGCAATATGTGTATATATAAATATATATATTGTCATCTCCACCAAACGCATCATATGTTTCAAAAGATCACTTTCTGTGTGTTGAATTTGGACAACACAATACCTACCCGAGGTAATCTTTCAATTTTTTTCTCTAAGGGATTCAATATCTAGTCAAATGGAAAAGATTAAGGCAATGTGACGTTTTCTAGGTTTCCTCTTGCGTTGTAAATTTGATTTTAAGAATGTTGCAATAAAGTTGATGAATCTATTGCAATTTGTACATGATATCGTACTCCTCGCATCTTCAATTGGAATATTTCCAAAAATAAAATTTATTTTGAGCGTCTCAAGAAAGACATATTCAGAAAATATGGCAATCAGGTAATACCAATTTTATAATTACAATTACTTAATTTATTATTTCTATGTTTATACTCATATCTATAATTATTATTGTGATGCTAGTATACATTTGAAGATGTTGTTTTGATGGATGATGAGCAGAGGCGGATTTACGTTGTAGTAAGGGGTATCACGTGACACAACTTTGTTGGAAAAAATTTACTAAATACGTATATATAATCAAAAGGTAAATTAAATAAAAGTTAAAATCTGATAAAGCGACACTGCTTGTCACAAGTGATGTTCCAGCTCAGTTGGTCAGATGCCTCAATTGTGAACACAAGGTCCTGTGTTCAATACTCCACTACTTTATTTATTAATTTTTATTTTTTCATCTCGTATGAATTAACAAAATTTTGACTTCATTTATTTAATTTTATTTTTCACCTCGTATGAATTAACAAAATTTTGAACTAGTTTATTGAATTAGATAAGTAATGAATTTTTAGTGATTCTTTGGTCCCTTATTTATACATACTCTTTTTTGATAAGTGTTTAATATCCCCCCCCCCCCCCCCCCCCGCTCATCATTATTTGTTCAATATACTAAAAATATTGTCCAACTTTACTTGTCTAGTTTGGATAATTAAGAGATAAGTGACCGTTTTGTGTCCACTTTAACCTTGCAATTAAACAATATTTATTGATCGATCTTATAATTAATAAAGGTGATATAATAAAATACCCCTCTATTTATTATTTCTTAAGGGGTGTGTTAAGTCAAACATGGACCAATAAAAATATGGAGGGAGTATTACTTTTAATGAGGTTTATTTGAATCTATTTCAAAAATGAAAATTCATCGACCTAAAGGATATATACGTGGATTGTACTTTACTTGTATTGTATTCTATTTTAATACAATAATATTTTTTTTAAAATTAAAATATGACACCACTTATAAGAATTCTTGTGTACGCCATTAATGATGAGCTTGCCATTATTGAGATGGACGATTTTAATTTGAATGATTCATCATTCAACAGGTTGGGAGAACCTAGATGCTCGGTACGTCAAAATGAGAATGTTCAGTCTCACAATGACATACGTCAGAACTAAAAATAGTTGCTTCACAATCCTTCACATCATGTTGGAGTAGATTCGAGTTTTACAAGTAATAAAGAATTTCAGAAGTTTGCTCAAGAAGTTAATAATGTGTGTTAAAACTATTATCCATTACTTTTTATATATTTTTTTTAATGAAAATTAATATTAATTGTATTTTGTTAAGTGCGTAATGAGTTGAAAAAATTTGAGAAAAATGTAGAGACTCAGTTTACTAAAATGAAGGCTTTTATGGATTCATAATTCAAAAGTATCATTGAAGAGATAAAATCTCTTCAAAAGGATGTTGCACTGTCACGATACAAAACGAGTCATGAGTGGCACCCACACTTAACCTCCTAGGTGGGAGAACCAACAAATTTAATCCCAAGTTACAAAATACAAGCATAATGCGGAAGCTCAAAATATTATTAAATATCATTCTCCAAAACATGAAAGTCATCACATCGAGGACATCTAATCTTCAACAACTACGTCTAAGAGTATCAAAGACAACAAGATAAATGAATAAAATAGTTTATGTCCGAAAACTAAGGACATCATGCCATGACCGGGAGAATCCAACACGAGGTAGAACAAATAGCTCACCCTGGAACCTGAGGTGCTGAAGACTGGCTAGAGTTGAGGGCAAGTCGAAGTCGTTGGTACACTATCTACACTCCACAAAGGAAAACAAAGAAAAGCACAAGTAGGGCTCAGTACAGGGCAACATGTACTGAGTGCATATCATCGGCCTACTCAAAATAATAACTAATAGGCAAAAGTATTCATTACTCTCCTGAACTTGAAGCTTTTTATTCGGTGTACACCTAAATTATATTCCGTTTTAATTACCCCCCGAACTTATTTATTCCTCCATCACGTACACCTTTTTTGTCTACCTGCTCCTATTGTGACTACACGCGCGTGACAGCTGGCAAAAGTGGTGATGTGAATTTCCACCTGGATAAATAATAGCCACCTAGATAAATTAATATGGCAAAAAATAAATATCAAACCTTCTCACCTTCTCACCTAAAACTTTCAGACTAAGCCTCTCACTAAAACTTCCGGACTAAATCCGAAAATCTTCAAGAAATTAATATTTAGTATTGGAGAACTCAGATTAAATGCCAGCACAAGACTTTTATTGTTGGGAATAAAACAAATTAATTTTGGATTAAAAAATTTTGGTGGGGATTGGGGTTGTTTCTGCAAAAGTATCTTGAAGAAGATGGGTTGCAGGGGAAGATGCAGGGTTGCAGGGGAGGGAATATGGTGCTGCAAAATAGATTTTAAAATAGTTAAAATAATTAGGTAAAATGCTACATGTCATTTATTCGTTGGATAATTTTTCTTAAATTTAAAATTCATTGTTTAAAAGTTATTTTTGAATAAGGGTTGATTTCGCGGAACTCCTTCTGGATTTGAGTTTTTCTAGACGTGAAGTTGGTCGATTAAATTTCAAATTTGTTTGAAATTCTTACCAAGTAAGTATTAATCTTTGTTTCCTTTATCTTTCATTTATATTTTTCCCTATTTTTCGCTTAAAACATGCCAAGTATTAAAGAAAAATGGAGATTTTACGGTTTTTTTTTTTATCGTTGTAGCTTTATGATGTGGCAAAAAATCACTTCCTCACGCGCCTAGTAGAGTGTGTTGTCAATTTCTACGCCAGGTGGACAATAAATGTGTACGCGATGGAGGAATAAACAAGTTCGGGGGGAGGGGGGAGGAGGGTAATTAAAATGGAATATAGTTTAGGTGTACACCGAATAAAACGCTTCAAGTTCGAGGGGGGGGGGGTAATGAATACTTTAGCCTAACTAATATGCATAAAGTAATAATATAAAATCAACTATAGCACTTAGCAGATGATAAGCAACAAACAATATGAACAAGTGTCAACTGAAGCAAGTACGTAATCAATTACAATATCAAGCACACACACGAGGACTCATGCCTCCACACCACGCTCGTTTGGGAAATGGGTTCTTTGAGATTGAGTACATTCAAATGGGTTCTTTGAGATTGAGTACATTTAGTTAATTCAATATGTTTTCCTCTTTAATGTTACAGTGTCGGAACGTGATACCCGATCCAATAATACCGTGTCGGAATGTGACACCCGATCCAATAATATAGTTAATTTATCATTTATTATCACCACTTTTCACTGCATTAACAATATTTCATCAAGCCTTCTCTATTCAAGGCATCACTTCGATAAAGAAGGTTCAAGATTATAAATTTCACGATCCCAGCATTTCAAACCAATCACAAACCATACAACCACACAATCAAGTACATAGAGAACTTCACAATATCACTCAATGCATATCAATCACTATTAAGAGTCTATCTATCAAATAGAATAAACCATAACCTACCTCCACCGAAGAGTCGAAGTCAAGCAAACTACGTCTCCAATGCTTTTCCTTTCCTCAATGCCTCCGAACCTTTCCAATCTATCAAGTATATATACATAATTTGTACGTTAAAGAGCCTATAAACACTCATATTATTTTATGTCTAGCCTAGACCTAAAAACTCACCAAATTCTGTAATCAATTTCTTAAAGTTCAAGCCTAAGGGTAAATCTTAATTCCTCCAATTAGCATACTTTAATGGAATTTAAATAATAAATACACCTAATATTTAATTACCTATCTTAACATATCCAAAACTTGTTTTATAATATGATAATTCAAAGAACCAAATTTAGAATGAAAACTAACTGATTTTGAACTAATAGCCTGCCCAAAGAACAAATTACAGAACGTTACTATATATGCCCACAATTTAATCAGATCTACTCCTCTCAATTCTTCAAATCCTTTATCAATAAAACTATCATGCTCATTAGGAGTTCCTGCTATGGCCTGCACTAACACTACAACATCAACTAATCCACTCAACTCATCAAATCCTTTAACGATGCTCAATCATTATAATTTTATTATTTTAAAGATAACAATCATTCTATCTTTAACAAATTTCCTTCTCTTTCAAATCAGTATAATAGTAATGTAATTATTTTCTGCCTTTCTTTCACAATTTAAACAATATAACGATGACAGTATAATTTTGTCTTGTTCTCATTAATTAACAAATTATATGTATGAATAATGGTCGGTGTCTTGGATGAGAATTTTTTTTTACCGGATAGGTTAGCCGCTTCAATTTCCTTTCGTTCAACGCCGCTTCCGTTATTCTCCTCATCTCCTCCTTTTCTTTTCTTGTACAGATTATTTATTATCATAATTATTATATAACCAATTATAAAAGTGGTAAAAATGATCCACTACTAATTTTAATGTTATTTTCTTTAACCACCAACTAAATAAATTATTAAAACTATCCCATTAATTCTATACATGTAGTTACGAATAGTCCAAAATACTCATTTAAAATCTATTAGAAAGTATTTTATGAAATAAAAAGATCTAGTACTCAAAACGACCAACTGGATCGTTACATTAGATATCAATTTACCCATCGTTCGTCCTCGAACGATCAAATGAAGGAGAGGGTATGAAAGGGTAGATGTCTCAACGAGTACTCCAAAATATTAGTACCCACCGTCTCATCTCAAAAGTATCAAACCAACTGGAGATCTACACCTCCTCCCATACAATGCCTCAAATGGGGCCATTTCAATACTCTAATGATAACTATTGTTATATGTAAGCTCAACTAACAACAAAACTATTCCCAAGTGAATCTCTTCAACTAACCGATTCTTCTACTAGACCTTGACACAACCATCAGGACAAATATTTTCTAACATAACCATGATAAAATCCTAAATCAATATTGGTTACAACCAGGAGTGAACCTGAACCAACCACCACACACTCATAATTCATCAACCATCACAAACCTTATCAAGATTACATCCTCACAACATAATATTTCCTCGAGCTTAAGCTATAAAAATATGATCTTTAGACATCAAGTAATCATCAAGGAGAATCAAACTCGTCTGATCCAATGATGGAAATGATCAAGTAACTACCATCGATTGATACACCTAAGCATTCAGAACCTCTAACAACACTGTCGACATGCGAGATTAGTAGCTATTATAGACAAACCTTAAGAATGACAAAACTAGACCCAATGGTCCCCACATTCAATCACACATAGCCAAAACATGATACCGATGATGAGATAAATCTTGAGTCTATCGAACAACTATAAATTTTCATGGTAGCTCTCTGATAAATTCTCAAAAGCAAAGTTGTGCGTGTAGAATCACTAGTATACTTCAAATATCCCAAATAACACCAAATCTTCCATAACTGAAATGAACAAGTCTAACCAAGGATGCCACCCTACCAGGAGGACAATCACAGAAACGGTACATCCGATCCACTCCTAGGGACTCACCCATAAAATTGAAAACACACACGGACGTAGAAAGTGAATCATACTCTAAACCATGCCCAGAATGAAGTAGTTGGTCACATAAGAATGTACATAACCAAGGTCGAATAACTCTAGATACTCCTTCCATAGTGCCCATATCAAACATTTTCGTTCGTCTAACTCTATCTCTTTGATTTTCTAGCTACCCCCAATCATCAATTTAGTCCCTATTATAATTCACACATACTTTGTTTATCAAACCCCACATGCACTGAAGTCAACACTCTTAATACTAACAAAACATCATAACCACATGGATCATCTACCTTACTCCCAAACCATCATTAGTATCAAAGTATTCTTATCAAACACATGTTCAAACTATGGCTATCTCTCTTATTTAAGCATTTCATGACAAATACGAGTCCCAAACAAGGCAGATAACACTAATTTCAAATTCGATAGTACTTTTCCATCGAGATAAAACTATTAAATCACACCCAAAGTCAACTCCACACCACTTCCATATACCACTTCCATATACCATGCTTTAGCTATCATTCCAAACCATAATATACCTCATGCCAACACTTAAGGGAAATTCTTAGTCACCCAAATTATTCTATATACTATAAGCTCATAACCTCTATTCAACATCAAATGTCTATGTAACGCATCATAACATTCTATGTAGTCCTATCGATAGAGTAGTATTAATCCAACTCTAAATTCTTAATAACCCTGTAGAATTATATCTCACCTTGTACATCATTCTTAAGTCATCTATCATAATTTTTGCAATCTAACCCCACGTAAAACACTAAATTTTTCATACCTCACTATTTGTCACCCAAACCAAAACTCAATCTTTATAAAAGTCAATGATAAATTCCTAGTAAGTCTGTACCGAACTAGTTCACATCGCACAGTCATATCTAAACTCATAGGCAAAAATCAATACAACCTTCAACTACACATCAAGGGTTTATACGAGAGGTCTTATTCCTTCACTTTTCTCAAATTCTTTCCATGGTGCAAACTTCTAAATATCTCGACCCTTCAATATAAGACTCTTGTTAATTTCCCTAGCTCGCTTACCGATCTCATCCTTTTACCAACAACCCTTGACGTTTTACTTCACACTCTAAATCAAAACTATGAAGGAAATCCTTCCTTAGATCCTTTAACAATGAAAAGTAACAAACTTTATGATCCAAATCATGTATAAGTCCTTTCACTTGCTCAATACAGATGTAATCAATCATTTTTTATCTTACCAATCCATATCTTGAAGTTTTTTTTTTGAATTCACGTATCTTACCTTATCATTGATCATCACTTTGTCGACCTTAATATATCCTCTGCTAAAAATTCAATTGTACTCATTACCAAACTCAAAACCACAAAAGAACTTATGCCACAGTTTTTAACTAATCTGATGAATCCATGACACTATTACCACAATCAGGGCGAAATAGATGAAGATTACTGGACTGTAAGCCCAATTCTCAACTCCCCTAAGATGCATCTTTAACCCTTGCAATTAGAATAACTATTCTTGCTCTCGCCTCCTTTCGAAGGCTACACTACCTCCCACTAATTCTTTTCATTATGACTCTACATCCTTTAAATTCTATTCGAGCGGTGCCCCAACATCTCCTAAAACTTTCCATACAATCATGTTACTCACTAAGTAGTAGAAAATCACAACCTTAGATACTCACAAGTCATTGTTACCATACAATTTTTTTTAACCAACAATCTGTATTTTATAATTGCATCCGAATCCCAATTCATCACGATTTCTTATTACCATCATACTCAGTTAGCCCTGGTCATCACCACAAAGTCAACATCATTTATAGACATGACACCTCAAACTCAGTTATACCAATCAAATTCAAGGGACTAACCCAAATTTTATATGCACTTTCTAACTAAAATCTTCAATTGCATTCACCCAAGTTTACTCATTGGGACTTACTTTACCCATAAGTTTTTCCTTCCGGTATCAATCCACTCCTTTGGAGCTTAAGATAAAATCACCATTCCTAATTTAGAACCCTCAAAATACACTTCACAATCTAAATGCATTAATACCATATCAAAAGATCCACCACTAAAATCTTCCTTAAATACAATGCTTAACCTAAGCATCAGAAGTAACAAACTAGTTGGTTTCTCAAATGTGAATGAATCACCGAGTTTCATTATCTGAACATTTCATACAATTGATAATTCTTAAGTGGTCAGTATTCCGACTTGACAATCGACATATTTGTTTCTAGATAACACTAGCATCACACCGTAAAAGTTTGATAGATCCATAACTAGAAAATATCATACTTATAGAAAGATCATACCCACACATTTTGTCACGCCCCAAACTCAAGGGGCGCAACTGACTCCAAAAGCCAAAACTCAGGCCCGAGCCGACCCTGCCGAACCATTTGCTACTAGCGCATGTGACTATTTTTCGTAGCGGAACTGGTAGCTGGGGGATTCATTGAAGTGGTAGTGTGGTAGATGGTAGTGTGGTAGGTGAGTAACTTATTTTCAAGATTTTATTATAATATCTTTTTACTAAGTGTCTTAATTTTGATATCTCTTTAATATTACTTTTAGGTAGTACTAAGTTCATGGTAATATGTAATAATATTTATTGTAATATTCTTCTGATAATTGTTTTAATCTGAACATTTCATTAATATTATTTATGATATACTCTAGATATAACATATCTTCGGTTCTTTGATACATATATAAATTTTCCTTCATTAATTGTTCTAATAGTTTTATATCTTCCATAGCTTCTATCCAATATTGTAAATATTCGTAATTCATTTTAATATGAATTTATTTCTAAATCGTACCATTCTATTCTTTCATTATCTAAATATAGATCTTGTAAATCTATTTCATACCATTCTTGATTCAATATATCTTCTGGTTCGTTATTAAATATTTTTTCCCATATGATTCTTCTTAATTCAATTATTTTTATATCTTTAAGTATATATAATATTAAAGTTTCATAGTTTTTTATCATTTCATTATGAAGGTAAGTAGTCATGTTCTTTATTATGCAGATTTTTTATTTCAAATTATTCCTTCCTATCATATTCATAATTGATTAAATTCATATTAGATCATTATGAACTAGATTATTTTTATCATGTTTTCCTGTCACTACTAGCATCGTACTTTAGCGGATACTTTCTTCTTATCAGCGCCTCAACTTTGTTTACTCCCCTAAACGGCTTCCCTCGCCTACCGGTTTCAACATTAGGATGGCATAGTATAGAAGTTTTCTCCCTGTTTCCAGTGTGCTAATAAACTAGAAATCATGATTCAAATAATTCTAATACATAATAACTAACATAAATTTATTCAATCATATATATGATATTCAGGAATATATGAAATTAGTTCCGCATATTTTTTGAACAAAATACCTTTGCCTCTTGCTTAGCCATGCTATCTGAAATATCTGACTGGATTTCAGATTTATCCATTAACTTTTAAATAATTAATATCTTAAAAGAGAGAGTGTTTATAAGAGAGTTTTTATTTATGTTAGGCAATGCCTGCCTTATAATATTTACATCCGGTTCCTTATATAGACATACAAACTTACTATTCTAAATACTTATCCTAACACGTTTTTTACGCGTTTTTTACACCTGTCCACTACTATTTACTACTATTCATGAATAGTTCCTATTTTATCTTATTAAGACTTATTTACACCTAACTTTTACACTTGTCTAATATGTGCACATGCATGCTTTCTACTTTACGACTTTTATTTACAATCTACACTATCTACATTTGTCATTACTTGATGACAAAAGACCCATACCTACTTTCATATCTACCTTACATATCTTGACAACTTTACATAAC